>NC_142746.1:3135174-3195174 GCF_051943395.1 Hippocampus bargibanti | reverse complement strand
AGGCTGAAGTGAGGACACAATGGTGGAAGTTGAAAAAGGAAGAGTGTTGCATGACATTTAGGAAGAAGGTAAGACAAGCACTGGGTGGGCAAGAGGTCCTTCCAGATGACTGGCAAACTACAGCGAACATAATCAGAGACACCGGTCGGAAAGTACTTGGTGTATCGAGTGGAAGAAAGGTAGATAAGGAGACTTGGTGGTGGAATGGGGAGGTGCAGGAGTGTATACAGAGAAAGAGGTTAGCAAAGAAGAAGTGGGACACTGAGAAGACGGACGAGAGTAGACAGCAGTACAAGGAGATGCGGCGCACGGTTAAAAAGAAAAACAAGAGGCCTATGATGACTTGTATGCTCAGCTGGACAGCAAGGAAGGTGAGACTGATCTTTACAGGCTGGCGAGACAGAGAGACAAAGATGGTAAGGACCTGCAGCAGGTTCGGGTGATTAAGGACATATATAGCAATGTATTAACAGGTGCCAGTAGTGTGATGGCAAGATGGAAAGAGTACTTTGAAGAATTCATGAATGAGGAAAATGAGAAGGAACAAAGAGTAGAAAACGTGACTGTTGTGGACCAAGACGTAGCAAGCATTAGCAAGGATGAAGTGAGAAGGGCGCTGAAGAGCATGAAGGGGGGAAAGGCACTCGGGCCTGATGATTTACCAATCGAGGTATGGAAGTGTCTTGGAGAGGTGGCGGTGGTGTTCCTGACTGGGTTATTCAACAAGATCTTAGATGGTGAACAGATGCCTGAAGAATGGAGACGAAGTGTACTCGTGCCCATTTTTAAGAACAAAGGAGATGTGCAGAGTTGTACTAACTACAGAGGAATAAAGTTGATGAGCCATACAATGAAACTCTGGGAACGAGTAGTTGAATCTAGACTAATAGCAGAAGTGGAGGACATTGATTCGCTGTGGCGACCCCTGAGAGGAAAAGCCGAAAGGAAAGGAAGATTTGTCTGTCTATTTATTTATTTGTGTGTGTATTTATTTATTTCCTGTGTGTCTGTATATTTATTTATTTATTTATTTATTTATTTATGTGTATTTATTAGTGTGTGTATTTATTTACTTCCTGTGTGCTTGTATATTTATCTGTTTATCTATTTGTTAATTTTTATTTATTTATTTGTGTGTGTATTTATTTATTTACGGTGTGTCTGTGTATTTATTTATTTGTTTGTATTTATTTGTGTGAGTATGTATTTATTTATAATAATAATCCATTTCATTTCTAAGCGCCTTTCAAAACTCTCAAGGACACTTTACAGTCACGGGATATTTTTTTGTGTGCAGGTGAGCAGCGGCAGCCATTCGCGCCAGCGTTCACTCTGCCCGATAATAATAACAATAATAATAATAATAATAAAAATAAATATTAATTATAATACAACTATCAATACAACATTAATAATACGTTCGATTTATAAGCGCCTTTCTCAAGGTCACTTTACAGTCACAGGATCTGTCTATTTATCTATGTATCTGTTTATTTATTTATATTTATTTATTTGTGTGTATTTATTTATTCGCTGTGTGTCTGTATATTTATCTGTTTTTGTATTTTTATTTATTTATTTATTTATTTATTTGTCTGTGTATTTATTTATTTGTTTGTTTGTTTTTATTTGTGCGTATATTTATTTATTTATTTATTTATTGTGTGCCCGTGTGCTGTTTTGCGGATGCCTGCAGACGTGTCGCCCACCAGCCAGGCGCTGTGCGACGACGTGGTGACGGTCTTGACGCTCTTCTGTGACAAGCTGGAATCGGTCGACTGGTGAGCGAACGGTCGCGCTATCTATCTTCAACAGTTTAGCTTCTCAGCCGCCGCGCTATCGGGGGACCGCCATTTTGTGCGACTAATATTTTTATTTTTCATTGGCCCTCAGTGACAAGCAGCTGCTGCAGCTTCTTTATCTGGAAAGCATCTTGTCCATGCTCAGTTCCTGTCCTCCCACAATGCACCTTTCCAGATGCTTCACCGACCTCGTCTGGTAGATGCACGCCAACATATACTCAACACTCTTACTCGAGTACTTCCGTGGTGTCTGTCGGAATATCATGTGACGGAGACTCCGCCATTTTGTCGCCCCCCCCCTAACAGGAAGCAGCTATGTCCGTCTCTGGTGTCCATCATGGGAAACCCGGTCAATGACAAAACCATCACTTCCTACCACGGCCACACGGGGGTGCCAGATGCGGAGCGACTCCATCCGGGTGAGTCCACCCCACCCCATGTGACCGCCGCGGTGCCATTTTCAATAATAATAATAATAATCCATTTCATTTCTTAGCAGCTTTCAAAACTCACAACTCACTTTACAGTCACGGGATAAGTTTTTTTTCTGTGGGTGAGCAGTGGCAGCCACACGCGCCAGCGTTCTCTGAACCCGGAATAACTCAAATAGATAGAAATCTAGCTAGCTAAAAGCCAGCTAATACATAGCTAGCTTGATAGCCAGCTAGATAGCTAGCCAGATAATCAGAAAGCTAGCTAGCTAATAGCTAACTAATAGATAGTTAGTTAGCCAGCTAGATAGCTAGCCAGATTGTCACAAAGCTAGGTAGCTTGCCCGATTGTCAGAAAGCTGGCTAATAGCTAGCTAATTGATAACCAGCCAGCTGGCCAGCCAGATAGGATGACACGCCTTTTTTTATCAGGCGCCAACCGGGAACTGGACTCCCACGCTGGACTGGTAACGGACCACGGCCGAGGCTCGGGGTGCTCGTCCAGCGCCCCCGCCAGGATCGCGCCGGTGGTGCGCACCGTGTGCTACGTGGCGGCCGAGCTGGTCCGCCTGGTGAGCTGCGTGGAGTCCATGAAGCCTGTCCTGCAGTCGCTCTACCACCGGATCCTGCTGTACCCGCCCCCGCAGCACCGGACCGAGGCCATACGGATCATGAAGGAGGTCAGGGCGACATTTGACGTCATATGACACCTGTCAATCACACTTTATGGCATGTGACATTTTGACATCAGATCGTGGGAAGTCCTCAGCGGTTGTTCGACTTAGCCGGGCCGGGCCTGGCGGAGCCCGAAAACAGGAAGCGATCCTTCTCCAAAAGGAAGTCGCACCTGGACCTGCTGCGACTGTCAGTCCGCTTCTCCTTTGGCTGTGCCGTTTTTCAAAAATCTGGTACTGATTGGTCACCCGGTTTTTCCAGTGTGATGGACGGCATTACGGAGGCGTGCGTGAAGGGCGGCATGGAAGCGTGTTACTGGAGCGTATCGTGCGCTTGCGCTCTGCTGCGTGCGCTGGAGGAGCTGTCGCAGGGACGGGGCCTTACGCCGGAACAGGTTGGTGACGCCATATCTTTGGCGACGGCGCCGTGGCGTTACGCCAACCATGTCGCCCGCGTTCAGGTTGGCCTGGTGGTCGGCCGCATGGACGAGCTGAAGGACGGCACCGAGTCGTCTCGCGCATCCATGGAAGTGAACGAGGCCGACTTCCTCTGGCAGAGGCACGTCCTCTCATCCGAGGGGGAGGCGTCGGACGGCGCCGTTGAGCGCAGCCCCGACGTTAGCGTGAGCATTTGCATCACCGCCGACGCAGACCGCTCCCAGTCTGACTCGGGCCGCCCGCCTCCTCCCGAGAGAGAGGACAACAAGGAGGAGGAAGAGGCGCACCTGCGGCAGCAGGCGTGTGTCGTCCCGCCCGATGTGGTCCAACGAAGCCACGCCCTCGTCTATCCGGACATCACCAACTTCCTGTCGGTGGATTCCAGAAGCAGAACATATCACGCGCCCGCATCGCGCTACAGTGAGAGCAACTTCAGGTGAACCTCTGGAAATGTGCCTGTACTGTACCTGTACCTCTAATTGTTGCTTTTGATACTGTGTGAATGCGGTGTGTGTGTGTGTGTGTGTGTGTGTGTGTGTGTGTGTGTGTGTGTGTGTGTGTGTGTGTGTGTGTGTGTGTGTGTGTGTGTGTGTGTGTGTGTGTGTGTGCGCGTGTGCGTGTGTTTGTGTGTGTGTGTGTGTGAATGTGTGAGACTGTGAGGGTATATGTGAGACTGTGAGTGAGTGAGTGTGTGAGAGTGACAATATATGAGCTTGTGTGAGTCCGTGTGATGGTTTGTTAGTGAGAGTGTGTGAGAGTGAGAATGAGAGAATGTGAGGAAGTGTGTATGAGAGTGACTGAGAGAGTGTGACAGTGTTTGCGAGTGTGAGCGTGTGTGAGAGCGTGTGTCAGAGTAAGAATGAGAGCGTGAGAGAATGTGAGAAAGTGAGGGTGAGTGAGAGAGTGTGTGGGTTGAGTGAATGAGAGTGTGAGTGTTTGAGAGGGTTTGAGTGTGACAGTGTTTGAGGGAGTGTGAGAATGTGAGGAGAGTGTGAGAGCATGTTTGAGAGTGTGAGCTGAGAGAGTATGTGAGAATGTCTGGGAGAGTGTGTGTGTGGGTTGATTGAGTGAGAGAGTGAGTGAGGGAGAGAGTGTGTGAGAGTGTTTGAGTGTGTGTGTGTGAGGTTGTGTGTGAGAGAATGTGTGAGAGAATGGCAGAGTGAGTGAATGAGTGTGATAGAGAGTTAGTGAGTGGGTGAGTGAATGGGTGAGTGAGTGGTCATTGAAGATAGTTGATTTTGGATCTTCTAACCAAAATGTACCCTGGCATTTTCAGCATGGAGGAGCAGGACTTGTCTCGGACAGAGTTGGACTCGTGCGACCACTACTCCATGGCGGCTGAGAAGGACTCGGGCCGTTCGGATGTTTCGGACATGGGCTCCGACAACATGTCGCTGGGCGACGAGGACCAGCACAGTGTGGCGGATGCGCCGGCTGGAGGCTCGCTGCGGACGGCGGCCGCGCTCTCCCTCAAGCTGCTGCGGCACCGGGAAGCCGACCAGCATGGCGCCCGCCTCTTTGCGCGCTCGCTAGCTTCGGCGCTGCCCGGGCTCCTCCTCCTCGACGCCGACCCCGCCCAAGTCGACCGACTCCTGCAAGACTTTGCGCGCAACTTCTGCGCCGACGTGGCCTGTGGGTCCACTTCCTATCTGCGTGCCCACTTTGAAAATGAGCGTGGTCAAGAGTTGGATTGAACCAATCGTGTGTTTTGATAGGCAGGATCTCCTCACCGGGTGTGGAGGTGGGGCTGACTCTGAGCTGTCAATCACTGATGAACGCAGACGGCCTCTACCTTTTGTCCTTCCACGCGCTGTTGCTCAACCTCAAACTGCGCAAGTGCAACTTCTACCAGCGGAGGGCGCTCCCTCCTGCCCTCGGCCTGGTGAGGGTCTCCTTGCATTTGCTCCACTTTTCCCTTGTGACACCGCTTAATTCATGTGTCAAAGTGAAGGCAGGGGGGCCAAATCTGGCCCACCATGTCATTTTACTCGGCCCGTGAAAGCAAATCAAACTACTGAAATTCCATGGTCCTCTGTAGACCTAGCTATCTAGCGATCGAGCTTGCTAGCGATCGAGCTAGCTAGTGATCGAACTTGCTAGAGATCGAGCTAGCTAGCGATCAAACTTTCTAGCGATCAAGCTAGCTAGTGATCGAGCTAGCTAGCGATTGAGCTATCTAGCGATTGAGGTATCTAGCGATCGAGCTTTCTAGCGATCGACCTAGCTAGCGATCGACCTAGCTAGCGATAAAGCTAGCTGGTAATCAAGCTAGCTAGCGATCGAGCTAGCTAGCAACTGAGCTAGCTAGCGATTGAGCTAGTTAGCAGGTGAGCTGGCTCTCTCACTTTCTATTCAGCTAGCTGGCCTTACATGTGTCAAAGTCAAAGCCCGCCAGCCAAATCTGGCCCGCCATGTCATTTTATTCGGCACGTGAAAGCAAATCAAACTAGTGAAATTCCATGCTCATTATAGAGCTAGCTAGCTAGCGATTGAGATAGATAGCGATCGAGCTAGCTAGCGATCGAACTAGCTAGCTCGCGATCGAGATATCTAGCTAGCCATATAACTATATAGCTAATAGATAGCCACGTTGATAGCTAGGTAGCCAGCTACATAGCTAGCCAGATAGCCAGCTGGATAGCTAATAGATAGCAAATAGACAGCTCGGAGTCTGGCTTCTCCAAATTCATAACTGCCCGAGAGGAAACTACAATGTAGCCCGCGGCAAAAAATTACTAACACCCTGGCTTAATTCATCCGTGTCCCTTTCCTGCCGCAGAAGGAGTTTACCCGTGCGATCCAGAGCAGCGGCGTCCTGGTGGTCTTGTCTCAAGTGTGGATCGAGGAGGTCTACCATCAGATTCTGGAACTGGACCTGCTAGCTCAGGCTGGCTACGGATTGACGCCTGACGGGAGGACGCGGCCTCTCATCAATATGTTGAACGGTACCATAAATACATACATATACACATGTCACAAAGAGGGTACAGCAAGTGCTGAAGAATGAATGAATCTCTGTGTCTTTGTGTTGGTGTATTATTTGTTATTTAGTTTTTTTTTGTTTTTCTGACTTCTGACTGTTTATGTAGACATTAGTAAGAAATATTGTGCTAAGTCTATTCTCTTTGTCTTTTTCTGTAATACCGTACAATACCTATCATGTTTGTACAGATTTATTTAGCTATCTATTAGCTGTCATTAGCTAGCTAGCTTTCTATCCGAGATGCATCCGGGTTGAGTGAAGGCCTAGCTAGCTATCTGTTAGCTATCTATTAGCTAGCTATCTTTCTATCCGAGTTACTTAACTATCTATTAGCTGTCTATTAGCTAGCTAGCTAGCTTTCTATCTGAGTTACATCTGGGTTGCGTGAAGGCCTAGATAGCTATCTGTTAGCTATCTATTAGCTAGCTATGTTTCTATCTGAGTTACATCCGGGTTGAGTGAAGACCTAGCTAGCTATCTGTTAGCTATCTATTAGCCAGCTATCTTTCCAGTTACTTAGCTATCTCTGAGCTGTCTATATGCTAGCATTCTATCTGAGTTACTTCCGGGTTGAGTGAACGCTGGCGCGTGTGGCTGCGGCTGCTCACCCACAGAAAAACTTATCCTGTAACTGTAAAGTGACCTTGAATGTTTTGAAAGGCGCTTATAAATGAAACATATTATTATTATTATGTAGCTGGTTAGCTATTAGCTATCTATTGGCTGGCTAGCTAGCTTTCTATCTATTTGTCTTACTAATATATTTGCGTTACTTCCAGGTTGAGTGAACGCTTATAAGTGAAACTTATTATTATTATTATTATTATTATTATTATTATTATTATAAAATATCATTTCCATCCTGGCTCCACCTCCTCCAGATATGGACGGACTGGGCAGCAGTGCAATCGGCGGTCAGCTGATGAGGACGTTCAGCCAATCAGCTCCCTCCTGCGACGGACCGCCAGGCGATGCCGTCATGGCGGGTGCGTACCTGTGTATCTGATATCGCCATCGTAACCTTCATCACCGCCGCTGTTCCCCCACCAGGTGGCGTGCTATCTCGCTTCCTGCTGACGGGCGTTTGGAGCCAGCTGATGGAGGTCCTGTCTACGCCGCTAACGGGCCGCGCCGCCGGAAGTTCCAGGATGTTATTGGTTTTCGCCAGAGAGAACAGCCAGCGCGAGCGGGACGCCATTTGTCTGAGTCTGGACGGGCTAAGACAGGCGGCTGCCCTCAGTTGTGCTCTGGGTGAGCGTCGGCGCCTGATATGTGGGCGTCGGCGCCTGATATGTGGGCGTCGCCGCCTGATATGTGGGCGTCGCCGCATGACATGTGCGTGTTGCTTTTGTGTGACCTCAGGCGTGGCCGCTAACTGCGCCTCAGCTTTAGCCCAAATGGCCGCCGCCTCCTGCGTACAGGAAGACCGTGAGGAAAGGGAGGGGCCTGAAGCGGGGGACGCCATTACGCAAGGTGATCAATTATACCCACGTACGCGCTCAACAGAAACCCCAACGGCGACTGAACATACGTGCACCCCTTTTGGCGTGTAGTGAAGCAGCGTTTGGAGCAGATGTCACGGCCGACGGGCGTTCGTTTGCACACTGCGCACGTGTTGTGCATGGACGCCATCTTGAATGTGGGCTTGGAGATGGGCAGCCACAATCACGAGTGCTGGACGCACGTCTTTAGGTGACGCCAACATGCTCATGTGTGTCACGTGATCCAGTCATCTGATACACATTTATCGGGGTGCTGGTAAAGCACTGGTCAGACCACCGGCAATGTTTTTCCCTTCCACGAGCATTTGCCTTTTGTCCGAGTTAGCATTTTGTTTCAGCTTCAGCTGTTGTTAAAGCGCGATGTCAATCAATATTGTCTGTATTGTTTTGAATTTTGTACATCTACCCAATTTCAAGCTCAGATAACTCCACATCCATATAACTTAGGAATTAACTCTTTGTTTCTGATGACAGAAGACAATCTAAGGTTTCTAACGCTGTAGTGAATGTTGACGTAGTCCTAAAACTCAATATCTGTGGGTCCTGGAATTTGAGTGACAATGACAAAAACCCTGGCACTGGAGTTTGGGCCGGGGTTTTTGTCATTGTCACTTGAATTCCAGGACCCATAAAATAAGTTAGTACTACATCGACATTCAATACAGCGTTAGAAACCATAAACTCTCTTCTTTCATCAGAAAGAAAGAGTTAATTCCTAAGTTATATGGGTCTGTAGTTATCTGAGCGTGAAATGGGGGCATATGTACAAAATACAAAACAATACATACAATATTGATTTATATAATAATTATAATAATACATTTATAAGCGCCTTTCAAAACTCTCAATGTCACTTTACAGTCACAGGATCAGTTTTTCTGCGGGTGAGCAGCGGCAGCCACATGCGCCAGTGTTCACTCAACCCAGAAGTAACTCAAATAGATAGAAAGCTAGCTAGCTAGCTAGCTAACAGATAGCTAATAGATGGCCAGCTAGACAGATAACTAGTTAGATAGCCATATAGCTAATAGATAGCCAGCTACATAGCTAGCCAGATAGCTAATGGATGCAAATGGATAGCAAATAGATAGCCAGCTAGGTAGCTGGCTAATAAATACAGTAAAGTCTCGTTATATCGATATCGGATATATCGATAGTCCCGGTTATATCGATACTATTTCTATGCATGCACGGAGAAAATTACATGCAAACAGGGTCGGATATATCGATAGTCCCGGTTATATCGATATTTTTTCGGACTCCCTTGAATATCGATATAACGAGACTTTACTGTAAATAGTGCTTTAACAAAAGCCGAAGCTGAAACAAAGCGCTAATATGGACAAAAGGGAAATACTGCCCCATTGTGGAAGGGAAAAACCGTTGCCAGAGGCCATAGTCACCTCTTTATCGGCACCCAAGCATGAAAAACAACACCTGAACAAATTCAGGAATGGCGCTCGATGTCATATTTTCAATTCCTGAATAAATGTGTAAATGGTAGTAATGATTTAATATACCCAATATGTGCTAGCTTTCTATCTGTGTATTTAATAGTGACATTCAGTGTATTAGCTAACTAACTATCTAGATAGATAGCTATTAGCTATAGAGCTATCTAGCGAGCTGTCTGTTGGCGATCTATTAGCTATCTACTAGCTGACTAGCTAGCATTCTATTTACTTCCGTCTTGAGTGAACGCTGGCGTGTGTGGCTGCCGCTGCTCACCCACAGAAGAACTTACCCTGTGACTGTAAAGTGACCCTGAGAGTTTTGAAAGGCGCTTATAATTGAAATGTATTATTATTATTATTATTATTATTATTATTATAACAACACTGTGCCTTTGCATATACACGCTTGCATGCATGACTTTTGCCGTGTTTCCGTGTGTCAGGGTGACGGAGTACATCAGTTCCCTGGAGCACACCCACTTCAGCGCCACTACCCATGGGGTGTCACGGGCCACCCTCTCCCAGCGGTGCCAGCAGGAGTCGCTCGCAAGCCAACACCCGGACCCTGTCGACCAACCTCTAGCGGAAGGCGACGCCCCCAAGCCCGGCCCGTCGCCGGCCCTCACGCGCCACCCGACCATCCGCGAGCTTGTGGTCCAGGGCGGCGGAGGGGGGTGTGGTCTGGACCTCAAAGGCGGGACCTTGCTGACCGGATCCGGCGCCGCCAAGGCCGTCTGCACGCTGTCCACGCAGGCTGACAGGTGAGGCAAGCGCCCCCGCGTTTTATAATAATAATAATAATACTAATTTCCAAGCGCCTTTCAAAACTCTCAAGGCCACTTTACAGTCACAGGATCAGTTTTTATGTGGGTGATTATTAGCTATCTAGCTGGCTATCTGTTAGCTATCTATCCAGCTAGCTAGCTATCTATTGGCTAGCTAGCTAGCTGGCTATCTGTTGGCTATAGCTAGCTAGCTTTTTATTTATTTGAGTTATTCCGGGTTGAGTGAACGCTGGCGCATGTGGCTGCTGCTGCTCACCCACAGAAAATATTGATCAAGTGACTGTAAAGTGACCTTGAGAGTTTTGAAAGGCGCTTAGAAATGAAATGTATTATTATTATAAGGCGCAGGGTCATCTTTTGAAGAAAATCAAGGCTTTTGGGTGCGCCTTATACCCCGGAAAATACAGTACAGTACTTGCACCAATAAATGACATGCATGCAATTCAAATTGAGTGTGAAAACACTGCTTAAAAAGAATCCGGAATTTCGGTCTTCGAACCGCTGGCCTAAATGTGTAAGGAGCGTTCCTATGACGGTGCCGTGTATGCCTGACGTCCCTGCGCCTGTTGCCTTTCAGGTTGTTTGAAGAAGCGGCACTGAAATTGAACCTGGCGTCTCTGGTGAGCTTCTTGCAGGGACTGAGGAAAGCATCTCAGTGTCAGATCTTCCACTCCGTCACCGACACGGGAGACTACTCGCTCGCCATGCCCGGTATGCGTTCGGGGCGTTGCTCATATGCTAGCTATCTATTTGCTATCTATTTACTATCTATTAGCTAAGTGGCTGGCTGGCTGGCTATCTAGTTAACTATCTGGCTAACTATATATTAGCTATGTATTAGGTGGCTTTCTTTCTATTTGAGTTACTTCTGGGTTGAGTGAACGCTGGTGCGTGTGGCTGCCGCTGCTCACAGAAAAAACTTATCCTGTGATTGTAAAGTGACCTTGAGAATTTTGAAAGGCGCTTATAAATGAAATGTATTATTATGAATCGTATTTTGTACATCTGCCCCCATTTCAAGCTCCGATAACTCCAGACCCATATAATTCAGGAATTAACTTTCTGTTCTGTTGTTTCTGATGAAAGAAGAGTGTCTACGGTTTCTAACGCTGTATTGAATGTTTAGGTCATCCTAAAACTCAATATTCTGTGCTTCCTGGAATCCGAGTGACAATGACAAAAACCCTGGCAATGGTGTGAACCCATTTTTACACATTGTCTGCCTGTGAATGAGTTAATACTACTACTAATAATAATAATACATTTGATTTCTAAGCGTCTTTCAAAACTCTCAAGTTCACTTTACAGTCACATTATAAGTTTTTTCTGTGGGTTTGCAGCGGCAGCCACACGCGCCAGCATTCACTCAACCCCGAAATAACTCAAATAGATAGCAAGCTAGCTAGCGAATAGATAGCCATTAGCTAGCGAACAGATAGCTAATAGCTAGCAAATAGATAGCTAATAGCCAGCGAATAAATAGCTATCAGTCAGCGAATAGATAGCCAATAGCTAGCAAATAGATAGCCAATAGCCAGCGAACAGATAGCCATTAGCCAGCGAATAGTTAACTGTGTTCTTGTGTCCCAGGAGAATCCAAGTCAACGTTGGAGCTACCAAGCTCCCTGCACCTCTTCCGTCTGGGTGAGGCCATGCTTAGAATCGTCCGGAATGACAGCAGGCCACTTCTCCACAAAATGAGGACTTGGAGTGTGGTTGCGCCTCATCTGGTCGAGGTATTGGAACCGCGACGCCTCATTGAATCAGATTAGCTTTTATTAGCATCACAGTGGAAAAATTGACATTTCACAGCAGCAAAGTGATGAATGAGAGAGGAAAGGAAAGGAAGAAGTAGAAAAACAAAATACAGGAGCTGCTGTAAAGGCAGCCACTCTCGAGGCGCCATCTTGAAATCAAAATAACAAAATATGACAACACAATTACACAGTCATTCAATCTTAAGCACTTTCTGCACCCTATTTTGTTGCATGAAGCAGTTCGAGATGAAAGAGAAGAGGATCATAACATCCTTTTCACCAGTGGATCAGGGACATCATTGCGGAATGCGCACGTCTGCTCCAAGCTAAATGTTGAAAGCAAATACGAAGCGGTTAGCATCCATTGACGAAAAGCGATTGTCTCACATTTCCTGTCCCACGTACTGTAAATCTGCTTCAAATCCAAGCCGCAGCAGTTCCACATACCCTGTAGGCTGTCCAACAGCACCGGCTTTTCTGCTGAACAAAGCGGGGCGGGTTGAAAATGCTTCCCACTACAGGTGCAAAAAAGCACAATCGCCCCAGAGCTATTCAGCAATGACAGTCAAAAGGCACTGACATTCCTCCCATATCAAAAACTGTGCTGGCATATTCGTGCAACCCCTCAGTAGAGTCACCTTTGGCAAAAATGCTAAAAAATAATCACATTGTTGCTATGCTAACATTGATCAATTCTGTTTGCATCAACGTGGATGTGCACCGTAGGCGGCGTGCCACAAAGAACGTCGCGTGTCCCGGAAGGCCGTTTCCTTCATCCACGACGTCCTCACCGAGATTCTGAGCGGATGGACGGAACCTTCTCTCTTTCATTTTAACGAGGCGCTCTTCAGACCGTTTGAGCACATCATGCAGCTGGAACTGTGCGACGATGACGTCCAGGACCAGGTGACCCTTCGCGGTTTTTCATGTTGACTACTGGGCGACCGCCATTTTAGCTAACTCTGAACTTGATTGGCATCCAGGTGGTGACGTCAATCGGCGAACTGGTGGAGATGTGCTCCCCTCGCATTCTCTCCGGTTGGCGCCCGTTGTTCAGCGCCCTGAGGACCGCCCACGGTGCCAAGATGGAGGCCAAAGATTACCTGCCGGCAGAATACGCGGCGGGTACGTGGGCCAGCAAAGTCTCTATGGGGTTTGCGCCCGGTAGTGCGACGTGTCCCGTGTGGTTTGTCAGGCAAGCACCAAGCGCCGGTCTTTGACGTTTTTGAGGCTTTCGTCAACACGGACAACATCCAGGTGTTTGCCAACGCCGCCACCGACTACATCATGTGCCTCATGAAGTTCGTCAAAGGTTTAGGTAGGTTGACCGACACGCAAACCTAGCTAGCTGGCTGGCTATCCATTGGCTAGCTAATGGCTGTCTGGCTGGTTGGCTGGCTGGCTATCTATTGGCTATCTATTAGCTGGCTAGCTAGTTAGCTGGCTATCTATTGGCTATCTGTTGGCTGGCTGGCTATCTATTAGCTATCTGGTGGCTATCTGGTGGCTAGCTGGCTGGTTGGCTGGCTATCTATTGGCTGTATATTAGCTAGCTGGCTATCTGCTGCTAGCTTGTTTTTTATTTATTTGAGTTATTCTGGGTTGAGTGAACGCTGGCGCGTGTGGCTGCCGCTGCGCACCCACAGAAAAACTAATCAAGTGACTGTAAAGTGACCTTGAGAGTTTTGAAAGGCACTTACAAATGAAATGTATTATTATTATTATAAACCTTGGGTCACTTTTGGGCGGGGCGGCAGGTGAGTTGGACGACAAGGAAATCGGCGAGTGCGCGTCGGCATCGTCTCGGAGCTCCTTGGACCTGTGCCTACCGGCGCTCGACTACCTGCGCAAATGCTCCCAGGTGAGCGTCTTCCTGTTGAGATGACCCCCAACCCCCGACTCCTCACCCCACCTCACTCCTCCTTGGTGTTAGCTGCTAGCCACCATCTACAAGATGCCCTCCAAGCCCGTCTTCCAGGGGACGCGGCTCGCCACTCTGCCCGTCGGATCGCATGAGCTTTCGGCGGGCACTCAGGACATGCTGGACGGAGTCCTGCGGGACTTTGACGACGGCACAGGTGAGCAAGTGAAAAACCGTCAGGCATCATCAGGGAGGTACAGATGACGGCTGAGGAAACCTTTTCATCGATTTTGTTGTTTGAATGTGGATCTAGATGTCTGGCTATCTTACTAGCTATCTTTCAGGCTATCTGGCTAGCTACCTAGCTTGCTATCTACTGTATTTGCTATCAATTAGCTTTCTGTTAGTTATCTGGCTACCTGGCTGGCTGGCTGACTATCTAGCTAGCTATCTATCTGACTATCTATTGGCTATTTATTAGCTAGCTAGCTAGTTTTCTATCTATTTGAGTTACTTCCGAGTTGAGTGAACGCTGGCACGTGGGGCTGCCGCTGCTCGCCCACAGAAAAATGTATCCTGCAACTGTAAAGTGACCTTGAGAGTTTTGAAAGGCGCTTTTTATTTATTTGAATTATTCCGGGTTGAGTGAAGGCTGGCGCGTGTGGCTGCCGCTGCTCACCCACAGAAAAACTGATCCAGTGACTGTAAAGTGACCTTGAGAGTTTTGAAAGGCGCTTATAAATGAAATGTATTATTATTATTATCGGCGAGTCCCTCCATCCCAACTGACATGCCGCCACCGCCGTCGTCGTCATCCCTTAGGTCTGATCCAGGTGTGGATTCTCCTTCTGGAGCAGCTGACGGCCGCCGTGTCCAACAGTCCTCGCCAGCATCAGCCGCCCACCCTGGAGACGCTGTTCCTGCTCCTGCGAGAGGTCGCCGTTGTACCAGGTGACCGTTCCTCGGGCGTTTTCCTGGCTATGATTGAGACAGAGGCTCCTTGTCATATCCGTAAATGAATCTTACATTTGACATCAGAGTTTTGTCCATCAGGTCCTGGCTTCGCGATCTCGGCCGTGGTCCAGCTGCTTCTGCCCGTCATGTCCCTGTGGCTGCAGCGTAGCCAAGGCCTCCACGCCTACTGGGACGTAGCCGCCGCTAACTTCAAACATGCTATCGGCCTCTGCTGTGAACTGGTGGTGGAGCATGTCGCCACCTTCATCAACGCAGGTGACGCGCCAGCCCTCCCCTTTCACGACGGAAAAACCATACCGCAGGAACAAGAACGAGATCCCCCTTAATGCTCCCGCCCCCGCCGCCGCCTTGTGTGCCGCCAGACGTCGGTTGCGAGTTTTGGATCAACGTGATGTTGAAGGAGCTCTTCGGTCTACTGGTATCCTGCGTGTCGCAAGCGGCGGAGACCATCTCCAGAGTGGGCTGTTCCTGTATCAGGTCTCACAAACAGGAACAGGAACTCGGCGCCTTGCCTTGACATTGACGGTACATCTGCCACAGGTACGTGCTGGTGACGGTGGGTCCGCTTTTCACAGAGGAAATGTGGAGGTTGGCCTGCTGTGCCCTTCAAGATGCTTTTTCTGCTACCTTACAACCCGTCAAGGTACACAAACACACATACAGTGATACCTCGGCTTAGGAACGCCATGGCTAACGAACTTTTCGGTTTACGAACGTTAAATTCACGAGAATTTAATCTTGGCATACGAACTATTTTTCCATAATGAGTGATGTGTTGCATGCGAACTAGCTGTTCTCCTCACAAGAAAATAGATAGACAGACGACAGAGAGACAGTGCGAAAATGGATAGTAAACACAGTGAAATTTGGACTCGTTTCAACTTTATTGATAGTTCATAGGCAGAGTGTAGATTGTAAGGTTAAAATATCCCAATAATCTGGCTCCAAAAATAACCCCCACAAGCCATTTGTACACTTGATGCAAAAACCCAGCTAAACAGAACACAATTGATGAGGAACTGGGTAAAATTATCGCAGAGAAAGCACGGTAACTTCACTCGGATATCATCAAGAGGCAACCTGGAAGTTTGTCATCCATTGATGATTTCAAGGCTAGCCACGGATGGTTTGAGAACTTTAAGCGTCGTACATGGATTTATAATGTCATTCGTCATGGTGAGGAGGCCAGTTTTGACGATAAAGCTGCCAAAGCTTACAAGCAATCATTCCTCAAGATGGCCACTCCATTCCATCAAGCCATCAACGACCATCACAAAGGTAAATAAAATGACTTTATTATACATCACAGTTTATTTCTTTAATTATAGTACCATAGCACATTTATTAGACATAAAATAAGGTCTATTTTGTGAAGTTTTAAGGCTTCGAAAATTGGAAAGTAGAAAATTACCTTTTATGGGGACCTGGGAACGGATTATTCTCATTTTAATAGTTTCCTATGAGAAATTAATGTTTGGGATACAAACTTTTCGCCTTACACACTGCCTGGGAACCAATTAAGTTCGTAAGCCAAGGTATCACTGTACATGCATACACACAGAGACGCAATGCATTGTGGGTCATGTAGTTCGATTTCCCGAGCGCTTGATGCTCTATTTTTCACCGCCTGCCGGGCCCTCGCGCGCTTTTATCCCCAAGGACGAGGTCAAAATCATCGTGAGGACAACCTCGCACACACACAGATCAGAGCCGCTTACATGTTTTACATCTGCCCGCCCCCTCCCAACGCGCAAAGCATGCACGGCATTTCGGAATGAGGCCATGTTGACACAAGCGTCCGTCTCGTCATCAGGACCAATTTGTTGATCTTCCATTTTGTTTATCTTCCGACCATTTTGTTTATCTCCCGACCATTTTGTTTATCTCACGACCATTTTATTTATCTTATCTTCTGACCATTTTGTTTATCTTCTGACCATGTTGTTTATCTTCTGACCATTTTGTTCATCTTCCGACCATTTTGTTTATTTCTCCACCATTTTGTTTGTTTATCTTCCGACCAATTTGTTTATCTCCCGACCATTTTGTTTATCTTCCGACCATTTTGTTTATCTTCCGACCATTTTGTTTATCTCCTGACCATTTTGTTTATTTCCCCACCATTTTGTTTGTTTCCCCACCATTTTGTTTGTCGTCCGACCACTTTGTTTATCTCCCCACCATTTTGATTGTTTATCTTCCGAACATTTTGTTTATTTTCCGACCATTTTGTTTATCTCCCGACCATTTTGTTTATCTCCTGCCCATTTTGTTTATTTCCCGACCATTTTGTTTATCTTCCGACCATTTTCTTTATCTTCCAACAATTTTGTTTATATCCCAACCATTTTGCTTATCTTCCGACCATTTTGTTTATCTCCCGACCATTTTGTTTATCTTCTGACCATTTTGTTTATCTCCCAACCATTTTGTTTATCTCCCGACCATTTTGTTTGTTTATCTCCTGCCCATTTTGTTTATTTCCCGACCATTTTGTTTATCTTCCGACAATTTTGTTTATCTCCCAACCATTTTGCTTATCTTCCGACCATTTTGTTTATCTTCCGACCATTTTTTTAATCTCCCCACCATTTTGTTTATCTCCCCACCGTTTTGTTTATCTTCCGACCATTTTGTTTATCTTCCGACCATTTTGTTTGTTTATCTCCCAACCATTTTGTTTATTTCCCGACCATTTTGTTTATCTCCTGACCATTTTGTTTATCTCCCGACCATTTTGTTTATCTCCCGACCATTTTGTTTATCTTCCAACGTCATTTGATACGGCGGCGTGTGCTTTCTTGCAGAAATTGGTGTCGTGTTTCCGAAGCGGCTCGGACAGTTTCTGCGGCGACCCCTGCGAAGTGAAAGTGGCCGCTCCTTCCTCGTCACCGTCGGCGGAGGCCGAGTACTGGAGGATCCGAGCGATGGCGCAGCAGGTCGGTAGTCGTGTCCAACTGGAAAAAAAGTAGTAATAAAGTAACACATTAACACAATTAAGATGTGGAACAAAGGAGAAAGCCATTATATCATAAAATTAGCGATTCTGTTGATATACCAGGTCGCTAACAATCAACTCTATCAGCTAGCTAGCTAGTGAATCTCTTTCTATCTTTTTCTCTCTCCCACTATCTATCCCCATAAAATCCCATAATCTATCTATCTATCTATCTATCTATCTATCTATCTATCTATCTATCTATCTATCTATCTATCTATCTATCTATCTATCTATCTATCTGTCTGTCTGTCTGTCTGTCTGTCTGTCTGTCTGTCTGTCTGTCTGTCTGTCTGTCTGTCTGTCTATCTATCTATCTATCTATCTATCTATCTATCTATCTATCTATCTATCTATCTATCTATCTATCCCCATAAAATCCCATAAAATCAATATAAGCTGGCTAGCTACTTGGCTAGCTATCGATTCTGGATCTACCAGCCAGCTGACCATCAACTCTACTTCTATCAGCTAGCTAGTTAGTGAATCTCTCTCTATAAATCTATCATCTACCGATCAAATCCATATCAGATAGCTAGCTACATAGCTAGCTATCAATTCTGTATCAGCTAGCTAATGATCAAACTCTATTTCTATCAGCTAGCTTGCAATCCTCTCTCTCTGTGTCTCTCTCTCGATCTATTAGCTACCTATCAAATCTAGATTAGCAAAAGCAATCAACATAATTTTTTTGAGCTAGCTAGCGAATCTCCACCGGATTGTCGGCCACCGACCGACTGCAGGTAAAAATCTGAACGCACATGTTTGCACGGCAGGTGTTCATGTTGGACGGCCAATGTTCGCCCAAGACGCCTAGCAACAAGGACGGTTTAGAGCACGCCCAGTTGTGCGTTTTGATCCTCGAGCCGCCACCGGAGCGTCACGCCGACAAACACGCTCACAACAGGTGACGCATGCCCTATACGCTGTTTTGTCCGGCGCGGGAAGTTGTGTTTCCCGCCTGAAGGGATTTCAGTTCATCAGTACTCCACTAATATTGGCCGCTTTATGCGGATGATAAAGAATAGATGACGATGAGTAGCATAAAGCATAAAGCGTTTTGCTACAGGTGGAGCTGTTGTGAAAGCGCTATATAAAGTAGCATCCATTGTATTGTATTGTCTATATAGCTATCTAGCTGGCTATTAGCTATCTATCTGGCTATAGATGGCTAGCTATTCGCTATCTGTTCGCTGGCGAGTAGCTATCTGTTCGCTGGCGAGTGGCTATCCGCTGGCGAATGGCTATCTATTTTCGAGCTAATGGCTAGCTATTTGCTAGCTATTTGCTATCTATTCGCTGGCTATTAGCTATATTTTCGCTGGTGAATAGCTATCTATTCGCTTGCTATGAGCTATCTATTCGCTAGCTTGCTATCAGAGTTACTTCGGGGTTGAGTGAACGCTGGCGTGTGTGGCTGCCACTGCTCACCCACAGAAAAAAAACATCCTGTGACTGTAAAGTGACCTTGAGAGTTTTGAAAGGCGCTTAGAAATGAAATGGATTATGATTCTTCTTCTGGTGTTTGTTTTGTTTACACGATCGTTAGGGGTGTTCATTGTTTGGTCTGCCATTTTGTTTCACGTCTCAAGTACTAATTGCTATCTATTGGCTGGTTAATGGGTATCTATTGGCTAGCTAATGGCTATCTATTGGCTGGCTAATGGCTATCTATTTGCTGGGTAATAGCTATCTGTTCGATAGGTATTAGCTATCTATTCGCTAGCTAATATATATCTATTTGTTGGCTATTAGGTATCTATTCGCTAGCTAGCTAGCTTGCTATCTATTTGACTTACTTGATTGTCTCAATACAGTATCTGACTATTTCCTCTGCTGCTTTTAGGAAAATCGGGTAAGCTTTTATTTTTATTCTTTCATTTTACACCACACGGGTGCACACGTATGTACTTAATCGTGCTGTTGTTATTTTGGCGTGTTTCAGTATCCCCTTCCGTAACGTGGTGGTGAGCCTGTTGTCACATCAAGTTCTTCTTCAGAACCTTTCGGACATTTTGCTGGAGGTACGCACGATTTGGGCAGCGATCATCCTTCGCTTTTCTGAATTGATTGTTTGATCAATTGAAGGAGTTCGTCAAGCAGCCCGACGGGCAGGAGGCGACGCCGGTGACCACTGAACCCGCCGCGCGTCCCGCAGCGGGCTTCCTGCGCTACGTGTCTATGACTAACCTGTCAATCATCCTGGACTTGCTGCTGGACTCCTACAGGTGGGCGTGGCTTTCTTTGGTGATGTGTTATTTCTTTTTATGGCATTACTTTTGTGCGCAGGACGGCGCGCGATTTCGACACGCGTCCGGGTTTGAAGTACCTCCTGATGAAGGTGTCGGGCGTGTGTGGCGCCGCTAATCTCTACCGCCAGGCGGCCATGAGCTTCAAGCTTTATGTGCAGGCGCTGCTCGCCGCAGTCTTGAGTCAGGCAGAGGGTATGACCCCGCAGCAGGTAACGCCTCCTTTTTTAAATGTCCTATTTTTGGCCCCGCGCCCTCCTCAGCACGCTGTGCCTTTGCAACAGGTCAAGAAGATCCTCTACGAGGACGACGACGGAAGCTCGGACTCCTCCCGACGCGGGTCGGCGTCCTCGGAGGACGAAGACATCTTTGAAGAGACAGCGCAGGTGCCACATACACACACACACACACACACACACACACACACACACGCACACACACACACACACACAAAACCACTTCCGCTGAATGCCACCAAAATCGCCTCTTTTTTTTTTTTTGTGGAAATGTACGATATCTGTTTTTGTTTTCCATAAGAAATATACAATTTAAAAAAACATAACTTTTACTGGCTATGGAGAACTAGAAATAAATATTTATTATGTGCACACATATATATATATATATATATATATATATATATATATATATATATATATATATATATATATATATATATATATATATATATATATATATATATAAATCCTCGTCTGTCCCCCATTTTAGCTCGGGTCCTCTACCAGAGGCCAGGAAGCTTGAGGGTTCTGCGCAGTATCCGTGCTGTTCCCAGCACTGCGCATTTCTGGACCGAGATATTCGATGTTGTTCCCGGTATCTGTTGCAACCACTCGTGGATTTTGGGGGTCACTCCTGTTTCCATCACTCGGGACCGCTACATCCACGACAACGGTTTTCCTTTGCCCTTTATCTATGACCACGTTATCTGGTTGGTTGGCCATTACCATCTTGTCAGTCTGTATCTGGAAGTCCCACAGGATCTTTGCTCGGTCATTCTCTACTACCTTGGGAGGTGTTTCCCATTTTGACCTTGGGGTTTCCCGTCCATACTCTGCACAGATGTTTCGGTAGACTATGCCAGCCACCTGGTTATGGCGCTCCATGTAGGCTTTCCCTGCCAGCATCTTACACCCTGCAATTATGTGTTGGATTGTCTCAGGTGCCTCTTTGCACAACCTACACCTTGGGTCTTGCCTGGTGTGGTATTGGATTGGATTGGATTGGATTGGATTGGATTGGATTGGATTTGCCTTTATTAGTTTCACAGTGGAGAAATTTACATTTCACAGCAGCAAAGTTATATATATATATCCGTGTCTCTATGGCTCTTGTGTTCAGGGCCTGCTCTTGAGCAGCCAGGATGAGTGCCTCTGTGCTGTCCTTTAGGCCAGCCCTCTCTAGCCACTGATAGGACTTCTTGAGATCAGCCACTGCAGTTATGGTTTGGTGGTACATCCCGTGTAGGGGCTTTTCCTCCCATGATTGTGCCTCTTCCAGCACCTCATCCTCTGCTCCCCATTGTCTGAGACATTCTTTGAGTACATCATCCGTTGGAGCCTTCTCTTTGATGTATTCATTGAGCTTGGATGTTTCATCCTGGACAGTGGCTCTCACACTCACTAGTCCCCGGCCTCCTTCCTTACGGCTTGTTTACAGTCTCAGGGTGCTGGACTTGGGATGGAACCCTCCATGCATGGTGAAGAGTTTTCGGGTCTTAACATCCGTGGTCTGAATCTCTTCCTTTGGCCACCTTATTATTCCTGCAAGGTATCTGATCACTGGCAGGGCATAGCTGTTTATTGCCCAGGTCTTGTTCTTGCCATTGAGCTGGCTTCTAAGGACTTTCCTAACCCGCTGGAGGTATTTAGTCGTAGCCGCTTTCCTTGTTGCTAGTTCGAGGTTGCCACTGGCCTGTGGTATACCGAGGTACTTGTAGCTGTTATCAATGTCTGCTATTGTTCCTTCATGGAGTGAGACCCCTTCAGTGTGGATGACCTTGCCCCTCTTAGTCACCATCCGACTACATTTCTCCAGCCCGAATGACATACCGATGTCACTGCTGTAGATCTTGGTTGTGTGGATCAGGGAGTCTATATCCCTTTCGCTCTTAGCATACAGCTTTATGTCATCCATGTAGAGGAGGCGACTGATTGTAGCTCCATTACTGAGGCGGTATCCATAGCCTGTCTTGGCGATTATCTGGCTGAGGGGGTTCAGTCCTATGCAGAACAGCAGTGGTGAGAGTGCATCACCTTGGTATATGCCACATTTGATGGACACTTGCGTTAGTGGCTTGCCATTGGCTTCAAGTGTGATTTTCCACATCCTCATCGAGTTTGCAATGAAGGCTCTCATGGTCCTGTTGACCTTATCCAACTCCAAGCATTCAGTGATCCATGTGTGTGGCATCGAGTCATATGCTTTCTTGTAATCAATCCAGGCTGTGCACAGGTTGGTATGTCGGGACCTGCAGTCTTGTGCGACTGTTATGTCAACACAACTGATGTTTGGCACCTCTAGTATCTCTACCAATGCCTTTCTGTGCTTTGTTCATGTATTGATCCATGTGTCCACTTATCTTAGCCGCAATGATGCCTGACATGAGATTCCATGTTGTGGAGAGACAGGTTATTGGCCGATAGTTGGAAGGAACTGCACCTGTTGAGGAATCCTTCATGATCAGGATTGTTCGCCCTACGCTTAACCATCCTGGGTGAGTCTCATCCATCAGCAACTGGTTCATTTGTGAAGCTAGGCGCTCATGTAGTGCTGTGAGTTTCTTTAGCCAGTAGGTGTTGCCATATCCACGTCCAGGTGCACGGCCTGGTGCCGTCCAGTTTTTCATACCTGAGACTCTTTCTTGTATGTCTGCCGCTGTCATGGTAACTGGGTTCTGTTCAGGGAGGTTGCTGTGCTCCTCTTTCAGAGTCACCAGCCATTGTGCACTGCTGTTATGTGCGACCTCGGCGGGGAGGCGGGGCTGCCTCTCCCGGCCGCCCTCCACCTACTGTCAATTCTCTAATCACGGACACGGGGCATTTATACGGTTCGCGATCACCTCGCCAATGCCGGATAATGATTGACTCAACTTGCCACCGTACCTGGACTCTTCCTTCAATGCGCGAGTGTATCCGGTCCGAGGTATTTTCCCTGCGTCCCGTAAATTTATGTCATCTTTCGGGATTGCGTAATTTTGCACCCTCGTGTGCCATTTGCTTTTTGCCGTAGTAAGCGGGTCGGATCACCCCCTGCCTTCTTACTCGCTGTGTTTTCTTTTATTTGTGAATAAACATCCTGCTTGGTTAGTACGTGTCTGTTTTGGGATTCCAAACATTCCACTACGTTCCGACGAGTCATCTGCCGTCACTCTCGCTCGGAACGTGACAGCTTCAGATGACTTGGCTACAGGATGTTCTTTTCTCTTAAAATATTTATCCAATGACACTAGCTCTCACTCCCACAGCAACATCACTAGATTTCACAGCCTCCTTATTCTTTAATATTGTACTGATCGTAGATTTCGCCATGCTGTATTCCCTCCCCAGATCAAACACTCGCACACCTCCTTCATATTTTGCGATTATTTCTTTCTTAAATGCAATAGTTGTTCGCACTACTTTTCTTTTGCTAAAACTTTTCGTACACCTATATTAAACGCTAGAGCATAACGCAGCACGTCCGCTAGCGACAACAGTTGGTCACGAACAGAGCGATACACCCGTGCGCCGCTCAGCTCCCCACCCTCGCGTACGCACTCACGCGTCGTATTGGCGTTCGAACACCGATTGATGTTCGAATGGCGAAGCAAGAATATCTCGAATATTTTGTTCTAACACCGATTTGTTCGAACAGTGAGGCGTTCGAGAACTGAGGTACCATTGTATCATATATATTATGTTATATGAATACAATATATGTATATTCTTTATATACAGTAAAGTCTCGTTATATCGATATTCAAGGGAGTCCGAAAAAATATCGATATAACCGGGACTATCGATATATCCGACCCTGTTTGCATGTAATTTTCTCCGTGCGTGCATAGAAATAGTATCGATATAACCGGGACTATCGATATATCCGATATCGATATAACGAGACTTTACTGTATATATATATTATTTTATATTAATATAAAATATTTTTGATTATTATTGTTTTTTTTTACAATTATGGCATTCAAGTGATAATGACTTTGACTTTTGAAAAACTTTTTTTAAGGGTAGAATTGTATTATTTATTCCTGGACTTTCTGGAAATTAACTCTAAAACTCTTTTTTCAGAACTGAGACTTTATTCAAACATCCAATAATGTTGACTAAACCACAAACGAAGCCGTCTAACGTCTGCCAACCCCTCACCCAGGTGAGCCCCCCTCGCGGGCGCGACCACTGGCATCAGTGGCGAGCAGCCATGTCGTCCCTAAGCGTGGCCCCGGCGACGCTGGGCAGTAGCGGCGTGGCGGAGTGGGCGTGGCTAGTGAAACGTCTTCACAAGCTGATTGCCGACGTGTGCGCCAGTTACATCCAGATGCATCGAGACCTGGAGGAGGAGGGGGTCAGCGCCGCCCCGCCCCCTTTACCGTCGGCCTCGTACGCCGGCGAGCGCCACACTTTCTTCTTGCCGCTCTTCCCTTCTGAATTGTCCACGCCCACGTCGGCGGGGGGCGACACGCCCTCGGAGGAAGGCGCAGTCACCTGTCACACGGCCCGCAGCAGCACTAGTTTAGCGGTCTCACCTGGCGAAACACCCGCACACAGTCTGACGTTCAGGTGAGACGAGAATTGTCACCCCTCCCCCCCATTTTCTGTAAAGTAATCAAATATACAGTGATACCTCGGCTTACGAACACTTTAGCTAACGAACTTTTCGCTTTACGAACGTTAAATTCGCGAGAATATAATCATACGAACTATATTTCTGGAAACACACAGAGCGCCACAAGTTCGCGAATGAGCCGGTTCTTGTAGCTCCTGAAATGGCTTTTTTTCCCCTCTATTCGCCGCCCCCAGTCTTCGGTTAAACGTGAATGGTCAACATCCGTGGCAGAGGAGGGATGGGACACACACACACACACACACACAGCAGGACACACGCAGCAGTGAGCAGAGGGAAGGGTTACAGAACCAGAAACACATGCACACACACACACACGAAAGGCAGATTATATAGCTTGAAACAAAAAAAAACAAAAGTAAAATACAAACAAAAGTGAAATGGTGAGGACATGGATAGAAAACACAGTGAAATTTGGACTTGTTTCAACTTTATTGATAGTTCAAAGGTAGAGTGTAGCCTGCACAGTTAAACAATCCCATCAATCAGGGTCCACAAATAACCCGCACAAGTCATCTGTACAATTTGAAGAGAACATACAAGCAAGGGAACCAGCTATTAATGAAGTTTCTAGTGTGTCTGCCTGCATCTGTTGCTGTTGCAATATCACAACTTCCAAAATGTACAACCCAGAGCTCCTTGAGACACAAAAAGCTATCCAGTCCTCAACGACCATCACAAAGGTAAATAAAACAACTTTATTACACAGTACAGAATCAGAATCAGAATCAGAATACCTTTATTCGTCCCGCAATGGGGAAATTTGCAGTCCACAGCAGCAATTGAAGAGGGATGGGGTTGGGGTGGGAGTGAAAGGATAGAAAACAAGATATTCTAAGCATAACAAAATAAAAATGTTACAGTTATGTAACATGTATGTTATGTATGTTATACAGTTTCTTTCTTTAATTATAATACCTTAGCACATTTATTATACATAAAATAAGGTATATTGTGTGTAGTTTTATGGCTTATTTAGTTGAACATTGTGTTTTATTAGGACCCGGGAAAGGATTATTGTCATTTTAATGGTTTCCTATGGGAAATTAATGTTTGGAATACACACTTTTCGCCTTACACACACTTTCTGGGAAACAATTAAGTTCGTAAGCGAAGGTATCACTGTATTTTTCTATCTCTATCTATATTTAGTTAGTTTTTTTGTTTGTTTGTTTCCTTTCTTTCCTTTCATAACTTTGCTGTTGTGTTACTTCTGTGTTACGGGTAGAGTGAGCCCTGGCGCTGCTCACCTGCACAAAAAAAATCCTGTGACTGTAAAGTGTCCTTGAAAGTTTTGAAAGGCGCTTGGAAATTAAGTAATAATAATAATATTACATTTCATTGATAAGCGCCTTTCAAAACTCTCAAGGTCACTTTACAGTCACAGGATAAGTTTTTCTGTAGGTGAGCAGCGGAAGCCACAAGCGCCAGCGTTCACTCAACCCGGAAGTAATTCAAATAGGTAGAAAGCTAGCTAGGCAGCTAGTAGATAGCTCATAAATAGCCAACAGATAGCTAGCTAGATACCTATCTACCTAGATAGCTCTGTACCTAATAGCCAGTTTGTCAGCTAATACACTGAATGTCACGATTAAATACACTCCATCTTTAGAGGTTTGATCCGCAGCTAGCTAACCAGCTAGTAGACAGCTAATAGATAATAATAATAATAATAATAATAATAATAATAATAATAATAATAATAATAATAATATTATTATTGTTGTTATATTGTTGCTGTGGCGACCCCTTGAAGGGAAAAGCCGAAAGGAAAAGAACATAATAATAATAATAATTATTATTATTATTATTGATAAAAAGGTTACTTCAGCCGTCATCTGTACTTCTTTGAAGGTGTCGGACCTTTCGCTTCTTATCCAAGAAACTTAATCAGCAAACTAAAGTCTTACTGGTAGTTTGGCCCTATACATACAGTAAAGTCTCGTTATATCGATATTCTCGGGAGTCGGAAAAAATATCGATATAACCGGACTATCGATATATCCGATCCTGCGCGCATGTAATTTTCTCCTTGCGTTCATAGAAATAGTATCGTAATAAGCGGTACTATCGATATAACCGATATCGATATAACAAGACTTTACTGTATATACAGTAAAGTCTCGTTATATCGATATTCAAGGGAGTCCGAAAAAATATCGATATAACCGGGACTATCGATATATCCGACCCTGTTTGCATGTAATTTTCTCCGTGCGTGCATAGAAATAGTGTCGATATAACCGGGACTATCGATATATCCGATATCGATATAACGAGACTTTACTGTATATGCCTATTGTCCAGCCATGGCGGTGTCGGACTCTGCTATGATAGGTCCGTGCTGTCAGGTTGGGGGGACCACTCCTGTACGACTGAGAGCTTACACAGACATATTATTATTATTATTATTATTATTATTATTATTATTATTATTATTATTATTTCTGTCTGTATAAGCTCTCAGTCGTACAGGAGTCGTACAGGAGTCGTCCATCGATGAGAAGGTTTCTTCAGCCGTCATCTGTACAATTTTGAAGGTTTCGGACGTTTCGCCTCCTATCCATGAGGCTTCGTCAGCGAACTAAAGTCTGACTGGTCGTATCGGTCTTATTTATATATCCCTAATGTCCAGACATGGTGGCACCGGACACAGCTATGATAGGTCCCTACTCTCAGGTTGGGGTGGCAGAGGACCCCTCCCTGTGGCCCCACTGATTGTTCCTACATTCCTGACTAACGACTACCCCCCACTCCCATCGGTATCACCTCATCAGCGTTATGCTGATGAGGTGATACCGGTGGGAGTGGGGGTAATAGGCCAGTCGTTAGTCGTTAGGAGGCGAAACGTCCGAAACCTTCAAAATTGTACAGATGACGGCTGAAGAAACCTTCTCATCGATATTATTATTATTATTATTATTATTATTATTATTATTATTATTATTAATAATAATAATATTTATTATTAATAATAAGAATCTTCTTCTTTTCCTTTCGGCTTTTCCCTTCAAGGGGTCGCCACAGCCAATCAGTGTCCTCCATCT
The DNA here is from genome assembly GCF_051943395.1 of Hippocampus bargibanti. Taxonomy (NCBI): domain Eukaryota; kingdom Metazoa; phylum Chordata; class Actinopteri; order Syngnathiformes; family Syngnathidae; genus Hippocampus; species Hippocampus bargibanti. The sequence goes on along the minus strand of NC_142746.1, from coordinate 3,167,361 downwards.
TTAGAGGTTTGATCTGATTGTTTGTTTTGGCCAAGCTTTTATGTCGGATGCCCTTCCTGACACAACCCTCTGTAATAATAATAATAATAATAATAATAATAATAATAATAATAATGATACATTTCATTTATAAGCACCTTTCAAAACTCTCAGTCACTTTACAGTCACAGGATAAGTTTTTCTGTGGGTGAGCAGCGGCAGCCACACGCACCAGCTTTCACTCAACCCGGAATAACTCAAATAGATAGAAAGCTAGCTAGCTAATAGACAGCTAATAGCTAGCTAGCAGCAGCTGAAGCTGTAACAAAGCGCTAACATGGACAAAAGGCAAATGATGCCCCCTCGTGGAAGGGAAAAAAATTGCCAGCGGTCTAACAAGTGCTTTATAGGCACCCAAGCATGGGAAAAAACCTGACATGAAAGATGACCAACAGATAGCTAGCCAGATAGCTATCAATTCATCAACATTCATATACATTCATCAAGGATGAACGAGACGAGAATATGCCAGCACCGTTTTTGATTCGGGAGGAATGTAAATGTATTAATATTATTATTATGATCATTATTATTATTTTGTTGGTTTTTCAGCTCCACAGGAAGCGTTCCCGCCAGCTTCCCGAGCGGCGGGAAGGACTGGTGGGAGAGCACTGGAACCAAACTGGTCTCCATGGCGACCGATAAAAGCCTAGCTAAGCTACTGAACCAGTACAAATGTCGAAAACAGCAGCAGCAACATGACGGATGGCAGGGAGGACGGACGCCGATCCCGCCCCTCAGACACTCGCACAGCGCCGGCGCCGAAGTCCTCCGTTCCAGATCGGGCTCGGCCGTCAGCTCCCACGGGCACGTCGCCGCCAGTGACGCCCACGCGCAGATACAGGTGAGGTGACGCCATTTTGTCCCCACGCTTGGCGGGAGCAACACGTGTCCGATGCCGTTTGTGCGTCCGTCAGGCGTGGAGCAATATGGTGGCGGCGGCCTTGCATCAGGTTCTACAGCTTTCGGACGCGACCTTCGTGGCGCTTCAGCCGGCGCTCTACCCAAGCGTGTGCCAGCTGGCGTGCCATATCACCGACGGCGCCGTGCGCCAGGCCTTGCGTGATTGGCTGGGACGTGTGGGGAGGCTCTATGACATTGTGGAGTGAACTCGCAAGACGTGAACTCGCAGCGTCGAGGACCCAAAGTCGGCCAAAGATGATGATAATTATGATTATGATGATGACCACATCCTTGCGCAATGTGTTTGTAACTTATTGATCCATTTCAATTCTTATCTGCCACTTCCTGTATTTTATTTCGTACAATACAATACAATACAATACAACACAGTACATATTGATTTGTATAATAATAATAATCCATTTCATTCATAAGCGCCTTTTAAACTCTCAAGGTCACTTTACGGTCACAGGATAAGTTTTTCTGTGGGTGAGCAGCGGCAGCCACATGCGCCAGCGTTCACTCAACCCGCAATAACTCAAATAGATAGAAAGTTAGCAAGCTAGCTAATATACAAGTAAGAGCAAGCTAGATAGCTAATATATAGCAACACAAGCCAGCATTCACTCAACTCAGAATCACTCAAATAGATAGAACGTTAGCTAGCTAACTAATAGATAATTAATAGATAGATGGCTAGTTAGATAGATAGCTAATAGATAGCAACACGAGCCAGCATTCACTCAACTCGGAGTAACTCAAATAGATAGAAAATTAGCCAGCTAACTAATAGATAATAGCTATCTAGATAGATAGCTAATGGATAGCAAATAGCTAGCTAGCTAATAGATAGCAACAGGAGCCAGCGTTCACTCAACCCGGAATAACTCAAATAGATAGAAAGTTAGCAAGCTAGATAATAGACAAGTAATAGCTAACTAACTGGATAGCTAATAGGTAGCAAATAGATAGCTAGCTAGATAGCTAATAGATAGCAACACGAGCAAGCATTCACTCAACCTGGAATAACTTAAATATATAGAAAGTTAGCTAGCTAACTATTAGATAATTAATAGATAGCTAGATAGCTAATAGATAGCAAATAGCTAGCTACCTAATCGTTTGCAACACGAGCCAGCATTCACTCATTTTATTATATATTTTATTATTTTATTTATGCTATTAAAGTTGTTGTGAGATGAGACTGGTCACGTGACGTTGGTTAGCAACGCTCTTGTTGATATTGTGACGTCATCAAATATTTTTATTTATATGGCTTTATATATATGTGCACAGGGAGCATGCACTAACTTTCACTTTCCCTGTGGTTACTCTGGTCTGATGATCAGCTGTCACTAATTTGCTTTTCATATTAATAATGCTATCATCCCAACAGCTCCACTGGCTCCCTGTTAAACCCTGTATCGAATTCAAGATACTTCTGTTTACATTTAAAGCCATCCATAACCTTGCCCCCCCCTATCTGTCTGACCTAATTCAAATCTCCGTTCCTTCTCGGGCCCTCAGATCCTCTTCCTCCCTCCACCTTTACATGCCCTCTGCCCGTCTCACAACGGGGTGCAGAGCTTTCAGCCGCTCCGCACCTAAACTCTGGAACTCACTTCCACCCAACATCCGCAACATTGACTCCCTTCCTACTTTCAAATCTCACCTGAAAACCCACCTGTTTAAACTTGCTTTCATGGTCTAATGTATTCTGCTGTTTTATTATTTATTGTTTTATGCATGATTTTACTGTTTTGTGTGTTGTCTTTGTTGTAAAGTGTCCTTGAGTGTTCAGAAAGGCGCTTGTAAATTAAATGTATTATTATTAGTAAAATTGATAATAATTGAATAATAATAACAGCATAATGTGCTAACATTTGTCTACTGTACCTGTCTACACTGATCACCAGTGACCTGCTCAAATACAGTAATGTCTCGTTATATCGATATCGGATATATCGATAGTCCCGGTTATATCGATACTATTTCTATGCACGCACGGAGAAAATTACATGCAAACAGGGTCGGATATATCGATAGTCCCGGTTATATCGATATTTTTTCGGACTCCCTTGAATATCGATATAACGAGACTTTACTGTAGTTCCAAAACAGTGCATGCGTCCTGCAGTCCCTCCCCAGATCCTCTGCAAAGTTCTCTAAAATGTGTCTTTCATTGAACTGTATTTCTAACCCCTCCCCCTTCTCCTTACTGCTGCGTGTCTGTAATTCTCCCCTCCCTCCTCTACTACGTATCTTGACCAATGGCGTGCGGCTTTAACCGAAGACTGGGGCCGGGAATTAGAGGGGGAAAAAGTCTGCTCCCATTCCTGGCTCCTTCTCTAGATCCGGCTCTCTTCGCTCACTTCAGAGGCCTGGCTCTAAGAACCGGCTCGTTGGCGAACCACACATCACTAGAAGGCGGTTCCGGTGCGTCGCTATAACGTAAACAGCCGTCTCGGCCGAACGTCCGCGCTTGGAACTCATCTTGGCTGGTCGTCTCGCACCGAGGACACGTTTGACAAACACAACATGTAAGTCCAATAAAGTAACATTTTCGGTGGCGTCAACGCCACCCGCGTACGTCGCGCGGCGCGGGCATCAAGGAGTCCAAGCGCTAGTTAGCAGTTAGCTTTGGCGACGCCACACAAACGAGTAAGCGAAAATAGGCTAGTGTAGACTTCGAGGCTCTTCCGAACCTTCCTATTGTATCGTTGCGACTATACAAATGCACGCTTGGCGAAGCGTACTCAGAATTATCTTTGGGTGGAAAATGGGGTTTGGGGGTCGTGTCACCCGTACGTTTTGACTGCAAGCAACAGACGCCCGATGTGACTCTCCAGACGTTGCCAATAATAATAAAAATATTAATAATAATAGTAATCGATTTCATTTCTCATCGCCTTTCAAAACTCAAGGTCACTTTACACTCACAGGATCATTTTTTAGTGGGTGAGCAGCGGCAGCCATACGCACCAGCGTTCACTCAACCCGGAAGTAACTCAAATAGATAGAAAGCTAGCTAGCTAGCTAGCTAGCCAATTTTGAGGCTTTCACGCCAGATGTGGAGACCTTAGTGAGCTACAGGTGTCCCCAGAGGAGCACCTGAATAGACCACCAACCTGGTCTCGAAACAGGACATTCACGTACAAGTGGTCATTTTTATAATAATACATTCATTTTTAAGCGCCTTTCAAAACCCTCAAGGTCACTTTACAGTCACAGGATCAGATTTTCTGTGGGTGAGCAGCGGCAGCCACATGCGCCAGCGTTCACTCAAAACGAAAGTAACTCAAATAGATAGAAAGCTAGATAGCAGGTAGATAGCAAGCCAGCTATATAGATAGCTTGCTAGGTAGCTACCTAACTGAAAATGTGTTATTATTATAAAGCAATTTAAAATTTTTCTGCCTTAGTCCAGGGGGGGTCCTGGCGCCATGGGACCAGAGCGAGTTTTCCCACCTTGTGAGGACGACGACAAGAACCCGCGCGGTGGAGATGCAGTCGGAGTGGCGGTGTGGAGTGGCGGCGAAGAGGATCAAGAGAGCGAGGGAGCGGTTCAAGAGGTCCCCGCAGAGGAGGACAGTGGGGCGGCCTACTCCTACCAGCCGCTGAGTCAGGACGGGGACGACGCGGCGGCGCCGGCGGACGGGAATCTCCAGCGCAGGATGGAGGTCAGAGGCGGCCCGCGGTTGATTGGACTTGCGTGACGTGTTTTTTGTGGCGCAGGTGATGGGTTTGCACCTCCCCGACGCGCCGTCCTCCGAAAGTGACGAGGACGACCCGGACGCCGCGGCCGCCGAGAGGAGTCGCGCTTCCATCCCCATGGATGACGGTCAGTTGGCCTTTTTAGTTGCACAAGGAAGGGGGAGACGCCTTTGCAACAAATCCCTGTGGGGGTTTTTCATAGTGATATCTTGGTTTACGGACTTAATTGGTGACCAGAAAGTGTGTGTAAGGCGAAAAGTGTGTATCCCAAACATTAACTTCCCATAGGAAACCATTAAAATGAGAACAATCCGTTCCCAGGTCCCCATAAAACACAATTTTCTAATTTTCTAAGCCTTAAAACTACACAAAATACACCTTATTTTATTTATAACAAATGTGCCATGGTATTGTAATGAAAGAAATAAACGGCACTGTATAATAAAGTTGTTTTATTTACCTTTGTGATGGTTGTTAATGGCTTAATGGAATGGAGTGGCCATCTTGACGAACGATTCCTTGTAAGCTTTGGCAGCTTTACCGTCAGAACTGACTGCCTCAGCATGACGAATTACACTATAAATCCCGGTACGACGCTTCAAGTTCTCGAACCATCCATGGCTAGCCTTGAAATCAATGGATGACAAACTTCCAGGTTGCCTCTTGACAATATCCAAGTGAAGTTGCCGCGCTTTCTCTGTGATAATTTTACCTTGTTCCTCATCAATTGTGTTCTGTTTAGCTGGGTTGATAGCTTTTTGCATCAAGTGTACAGATGACTTGTGCGTTTTTTTGTGGAGCCTGATTGATGGGATTTTTTAACCTTGCAGTCTACACTCTGCCTTTAAAGTTGAATCGAGTCTGCCTTTGAACTATCAATAAAGTTGAAACGAGTCCAAATTTCACTGTTTTCGTTCGTAAATCGAAAAGTTCATTAGCCAAGCGATTCGTAAACCGAGGTTTCACTGTATTTAGAAATCCGCTCAGGCGGCTCGTGCTTGTGGGTCCTTCCTCCACCCAGAGCCACAAAGGGTCTCTGGGTGGAGGAAGGACCCAGTCCTGTGACGGTGGTCTGTCGGCTGGTCCCGAGGCTATCATGTTAGCCGATTCCATTTTTGCCTTTTTCTTGCCTTGCTCAAGCCTGTCACCGCGAAAACCGCAATCGCTCGCTCATTCCCGACATGTCCAATGTTGTTCTTCCACAGCCCACGTGGAGCTGGTGAAGAGGACCATGGCGGCGGTCGCTTTGCCGTCGCCGGGCGTGCCGGCGTGGGCGCGAGAGATCTCCGACGACCAGTGGCAGGACGTGGTCCGGCGCACGTTGACCGACCGCTGCGCTGCAGCCGGACTGCGGCGCGGCGGCTACAGCGGCCCCTGAGGAAACAACCGCTGTTTTTTTGGGTCTTTGATGTTCCAGCTTCCTTTTTTGACTTAGTGTGTTTGGTCAACTTGATTTTCTGCTGTTTCTGCTGAGCTTTTTGATGCTAACATATTGCTGCTAAGACACAACACAAATGCAGGCACACACACACCGACAAGAGAAAAAAAAAGGGGCCAGAGACAAACCACAAACTTTACAATGTGATGTTGTTGAATACCTTCTGATCACATTCGCTGATGTCACTTTTGATGATGGACGCTTGTGTAGCTTTTCAAATTGAGGAAGAAAGTTTGGCATCCAAAGGTTTACAGCTGCTACTTTTGCTTGGACTCGCTCGCCTAAAAAACGACCATGTATAAAGTAGAGTAAGGTGTTTTTAAGCCCCCCCCCCCCCCCCCCCCCCAAAAAAAAAAAAAAAAAAAAAAAAACAACCAAAACGACCTTAAGGTAAGGTGTTTTTAGCTGAAAAAAAATACCATGTATAGTAAGGTGTTTTTGGTTTGGTCATTCTGGGCTTGCTAATACAGCACCACCGTGGTCCACTGGCTAGGATGTTAGTGTAACAGTCGTAGGGTCTAGGATTTGAGTCCTCGTCTAGTTTTAGTAAAATGACAATTTTTACCCAAAAAAACACTATGTATAGTAAGGCATTTTTAGCTGAAAAAACCCACTATGTATATTAAGACATTTTTAGCTGGAAAAAAAACGACCATGTATGTATATATATCTAAGGCTTTTTTTGGTTTGGTCATTCTGGGCTTGTGTCAGCGATATGACTATCAGCTTGGTAAGGCACCACCATGGTGGTCCACTGGTTAGGATGTTAGTGTAACAGTCGGAGGGTCAAGGATTCAAGTCCAGGTCTAGTCTTAGTAAAATGACAATTTTTACCCCAAAAAAACAACCATGTTTAGTAAGCCGTTTTTAGCTGAAAAAAACAACCATGTATAGGAAGGCATTTTTAGCTGAAAAAAAAAACCAGTTATAGCAGGGGTCGGGAACCTATGGCTTGCGAGCCATATATGGCTCGTTTGATGATTGCATATGGCTCACCGATAAAACTAAATACATATTCTCGCTTTTTCGCCGTTCATTTCCTGTTGGGGCTGCAGTTGGCGGAAAGCACAAATTTGATTGGATGACACTGACCTAGGTTGGCGGAAAGCACAATTTTGATTGGATGACACTGTCCGTCATGTTGAAACAAGTAAACGGCCCTTTAAATGAGCCCAACGAAAAAAAAAGACGGGTACACTTCAGCTTGGCTGCACCGGAGGATTCACCTTTGTGGAGGGAAATGGTTCTGATTCTAATTTGCAATGAAACAATACCATCGATGAAACAGTCGAATGTCAGTGACATTTTAACAAGCCCCTATGCTAATGTTAGCATCAATATACTTTTGCGAGAGGTAGATAGCAAGTGTGGAAGCTAATGAGCCGTGTGCAGGATAGGTAGCAGTAACTTCGCCTATGGACCGGCAAGTTGAATTTCATTCCGATCACGAGGAACGGAAAACCATTCATGTTAACGGTGAGTACTATCACAATGTTATTTTAAATAATACATTCTGACATTTTGTTGAAAAGTGTTTGCGTGCCCGTGCATGCTCGCTTGTGTGTGGCTCTCACTGACAAACATTTCTAAATATTTTACTTTTATGGCTCCTTCAGTCAAAAAGGTTCTTGACCCCTGAGTTTTCGTGAGGCGTTTTAGCTGAAAAACGACCATGTATAGTAACGCGTTTTAGTCCAAAAAAACGACCATGTATAAAAAGGTGTTTTTAGTTGAAAAAAAAAAAAAAACATCATGGCGTTTTAGAAAAAAAAGACCATGTATAGTAAGGCATTTTTGACTTGAATAAAATGACCATAAGGCGTTTTTAGTCCCCCCAAAAAAACACCGTGTATATATAGTAAGGCGTTTTAGCAGAAAAAAATGACCAAGGCGTTTTTAGCCGGAAAAAAAACGACCATGTATAGTAAACCGTTTTTGCCCTGAAAAAAAAAACCCCGACCATGTATAGTAAGCCGTTTCAGCCCGAAAAAAAAAAAACAAAAAAAACATGTATAGTAAGGCGTTTCTGACCTGAAAAATTCATTGGCAGACAAGACAAACACATGTGAAAATGTCACAGTGAAAAAAAGTCCTACTCCCACTGGATGAAAGTGAGACTTTTTTATCTTGATGTGGTGACTTTGGCGACATCCTATGGCCACCTCCGTTTCCACAGGCTGATAAATTCCTTATATGGCGCTTGGACGCCCTCTTCTGGCCTCCTGGCGGCTTTTGGGTGCAACACGAGGTCCCCAGACCAAACAGGTACAGCAAAATACACTGACGAAGGACCGCTACAATGCGTGCGTCTTTTTTACGGTAAAGGGCGGTCCTTTAGTGGTCCTTTAGTTGGTGACGGACTCGTCACCAACTGACTTCCTGAATATTCAGCGCGAGTCTTAAAACGTAAAATATAGCTATATGCGGTGGAATCTTTGTAAAATACGCTCAGTAGAAGTCATTTGAAGCCATTTTACAAATTATGGACACAACTTGTCCGGAGACGTCAGTTGTCCTTTAACACTCAGTGGTTTTAAAAAGGACAGACAGGAGAAGAGGTGTTTGTCTCAAATGACCTTTCATTAAAACGTGAAGCACAGTCGAGGGAAACAAATTCTAAATTGGAGTTAGTGGACGAAGTGTGCCAGCGCCAGTCCGTCGCTCGCCATACTCCAAAGAAGACCGACCACCCAGGAGGAATCTCGTCCGTCTATGCAAATCTACTTCCAGCGTGACAAAGGAATGCATCAAGCGCAATCGGAAAAAAAGCCCAAAATCAATCAAGCGGACATGACATCGCTAATGTTCAGGCTGGAAAACAAATATTTTCGCTCGAAAAATCCAAATGACTTTGTTTTTTTAGGTGCGAAAGAAACTGATTGAGTTCTGTGTAGGAACTGGTCCGATCCCTGCGTAACAAATAAGAAGACCTTATGTTGAAGAACAAGTCCAACCTTCAAACGGGAGGCCTCCCCTGGTGCCTTGTCCTACCTTCAATTCCAAGCTGGCATGTTTGCAGAAGATTGGAGATTGTCTGGTGTTAATAATGTCGACCCATCGTGCCAAGTCCCAGAGCAACCATCTGACCACCACAAGAGCACCTGGTCAGGGTCTCTCTGAGAGTCTGACAGCACTTGGTCAGCGTCTCCCGCAGAGTCCGAGAGCTCCTGGTCAGCGTCTCCCGCAGAGTCCAAGAGCTTCGGATTAGCGTCTCGTCTAGGAGGCTAGGAGAGCACCTCATCAGCGTCTCGTCCAGGTGACTCTGAGGGCTTCTGTTTAGCATCTCCCGCAGAGTCTGAAAGCTCTCGGTCAGCATTTCGTCCAGGAGACTCTGAGGGCTTCCGGTCAGCGTCTCCCTCAGAGTCCGAGAGTTTCAGATCAGCGTCTCGTCCAGGAGAATCTGAGGGCTTCTGGTCAGCATCTCCTTCGGTCTGCTCTAATTGGTGCAGCCTGGTCTGGGCTCTGGTTTGGGATCGGGTTTGTCGGACGGGAACGCGGGGAGGGGGAGCGGTTCTCTTTTTGGCATTTTTCCCTCGCCCCCTCGGACTCGGTCTGGATTTGGCTTTGGGAGACGGAGGTGTTTCTTGGGGTGGTTCTGGAAATGTGCACTGAGGGTGTTCATCATCTGGTTTGGGCTCACAACTTGTGACCTGCCGTTGAGTTGGCGATGCGCAGGTCGGCGTGCTTTCAGGATACTGTTCGTGTGCACTTGCAACGACGGAACCGTTGGACGGAACCGCTGTGGCGGATGCTCGCTCGATGCTGGTCGACTGGGACTGCGGTTGGGTGCTTTGTGCCTGTCCGGGATCCGTCTGCGTCGATGGGTTTGAAGGTTGGGCTGTGGCTGCAGCATTTGGTACAATTTGAGTCGCAAATGGACTGTTGTGGGTCTCGGCCGTGTCTGCGGCGCTTGACTTGGTCAAGGACGATGGTCCCGTCGTGTCCTCGGAGCTGTAGAAGATGCCAAATAAATCCTGGGCTTTAGCAGCGGCCAGGTTACTTTTGGGTTTGTCTGGCCGCTGACCTCCGTCCAACACGCGGAAGAGTGGCGGAGGCTTGACAAACATGGTGCGAGTCTGCTCGCTCTCCGGAACCCCGGGAGCCGCCACATCCGACTCCGTGTCTGCTGTTTCCCCTTCGACGACGGACCGGATCGGCGGTGACACTGAGGGAGCCGGGTTAACTTTGACAGGTGACGGCGTGGGAGCGGTCGGCCTCGACGGCGGAGGGGAACTCACTGGTGGTAAGCCTGAATCGGCGCCCGGCGGGGTAGAGCGGACCGTCGGCGGAGCAGGTCTAACCGCGGACACGGCGGGAGCCGACCCAGGCGGGGGCGGTCCAACAATTCCCAGTTTGGGGTCCGAAGGGGCAGAACGGAAGGTCGGAGGAGACGGTTTGACAAAGGCGCGGGTCGGACTTGAGGATTTGGGAACCGACAGGGGGGGTCCAGACTTTGTTTCCGGCAGTTGCTCTAGAGGAGGGAAAGTGGGTCCATCTTCCACCGGCGGAAGCGGACTGGCCTGCCCCCGAGCGCTTACGAGGGGGGCAGCGTCGGCGGGCGCGGGTTTCCCCTCGCCGTGGCTTCTCGGCGGTACGGGGACAGCAAAGGCGCTGCACATCTGCGACGGGTTGGGCGTCGACAATTTATGTGCGATCCCTTTGACGAAGGCTAGCGACTTGGCAAAGCAGGCATTGGGGCTGGTCTCTTTGGCGGCTCGCTCGTCGTCCTCAATGAACTTGGCGGCCGCCGTCCGGGCATCTTTGGCCAGCTGACTCTCCCGCTTCTTCCAGGTGAACTTTGCAAAGGTACCCTGCAGCTGTGCGGCGTCCGCGCTCTGTTTGAGGAGCTTGGCTCTCATGGCCGGACTGGGCCCGCAGATGATTTTGGGCGGGTTCTGGGGCTTGACCACAGCACCCGCCTTTTTCTCTTTGGCCTTCTCCTCTTTGGCCTCTTGTCGGTCAGGCTGCATTTGGTATGGGTCATCGTGTGGTGAGCAGTGCTCGGACGGATCCTCTTGGTGTCTGTGATGGCGATAATGACGTCCTCCTTGGCTTTGTTTGCGTGACTCTTCCTCTTTCCGCCTCCGATAGGACCATTCTTCTTCCTTGGTGCTCCTGTCGCTCTTCTTCTTGGATTTGGCCTTGTCATAGTCTTCTTCTTCTTTGCACGCATACGGAGGAGTCTTGACATCTTCTTTCTTGCACACTTTTGGCCTCTTTTCCTCCTGGACAGCAATGGACGTGGAGGAGGAGACCGTCTCTGGAGCAAAGTCCTTGTCAGCCTTTCTCTCCTTTTTTCTGCCCTTGTCTTCTTCCGCTTTGCGTTTTTTCCCCATCAAGCTGGAGGCCAGCCCGGCTTGGCGGTCCAGATTCCTCGTCTGCTCATAGAGCGGATTTTTGCACATTCTTTTCTGGAGAAGTGAGAGGGAAGAGCACGAGAGAGTGAGTAAAAGGAGTGAAGCTGCGGAATAGTGATACCTCAGTTTACAAATCACCTTGGCATACGAACGTTAAATTTGTGAAAATGTAACTTTGGCATACGAACTATTTTTTGGGAAACACAAGGAGCGCCACAATGAGTAATGTGTCGTTCGCGAACGAGCCCGTTCTAACAAGAAAATGGCAGCCAACTTGAACTGCAAACATTAAATAGATAGACAGAGAGAGTGAGACTGTTCTCCAAACAAGAAAATGGCAGCTGACTTGTTTTTGTCCCCTATTCTGCGCCCCCAGTCTTCGGTTAAAGCCATGTGATTAGTCAACAACGCAGCAATGGGGGGCGGGGGTGGGGGATAAACATTAAATAGACAGGCAGATCACAGAGAGTGGGAAAATGGATAGGAACCAGTGAAATTTGGACTTTTTTTAACTTTGATAGTTCAAAGGCACAGTGTAAACTCTAAAGTTAAAATATCCCATCAATCAGGCTCCACAAATAACCAGCACAAGCCATCTGTATAATTTGAAGAGAACCTACAAGGAAGGTAACCAGCTATTAATGAAGTTTCTAGTGTGTCTGCCTGCATCTGTTGCAATATCACAACGTCTAAGATGTACAACCCAGAGCTCCTTGAGAAACTTGATGCAAAAAGCTATGAACCCAGTTAAACAGAACACAATTGATGAGGAACTAGGTAAAATTATTGCAGAGAAAGCACGACAACTTCACTCAGATATCGTCAAGAGGCAACCTGGAAGTTCGTCATCCATTGATGATTTCAAGGCTAGCCACGGATGGTTTGAGAACTTTAAGCGTCGTACAGGGATTCATAGTCTCATTCGTCACGGTGAGGCAGCCAGTTCTGACGGTAAAGCTGCCAAAGCTTACAAGGAATCATTCCTCAAGATGACCACTCCATTCCATCAAGCCATCAACGACCATCACAAAGGTAAATACAACAACTTTGTTATATAGTACAGTTTATTTATTTAATTACAATACCATAGAACATTTATTATACATAAAATACGGTCTATTTTGTGTAGTTTTACGGCTTATTTAGTCGAAAATCATGTGGGGACCTGCGAACATTTTAATGGTTTCCTATGGGAAATTAATTTTTGGGAGACACACTTTTCGCCTTACACACTCTGTCTGGGAACCAATTAAGTTCGTAAGCCAAGGTATCACTGTAGTTGCAATTCAAATGCTCCCAATTCAACGCACGCTGGAAACGACTTGACGGCCCGCTACAACACCCGTTTTGGTTTCTTCCGCCGATGCGGCCCTTTGCTAAGCTTGTGGCAAGAGAGGATCTGTCTTCTCCTGCCAAGGCGCTAACGTGCCAAGTCATTCCCTCGCTAATCTCGGCGGGAGGCGACGAGCCATGTCCCATACCTTGTAGTTGTGGTTGTGGCGATGAGTGGTGACGTGCACCTCTGCGCAGATGGCGTCCCCAAAGAACTCTTCACACAGCACGCAGAAAAATCCCCGCACAGGAACTAAGAACTCGGAGCCTGCAACACAAGGAGCGTTAGCGCAAAGCGCCGATGCGTATGTGGATTGGTCGCGGCTTGGAATTGAAGCAGATTCATGTGGGAGAGGAGATCGCTATCTATCCATTCGCTATCTAGCTGGCATTCTATCCATTCGCTATCTCGCTGGCTATCTAGCTGGCATTCTATCCATTCGCTATCTAGCTGGCTATCTATCCATTCGCTATCTAGCTGGCATTCTATCCATTCGCTATCTCGCTGGCTATCTATCCATTCGCTATCTAGCTGGCTGTTTGCTGTCTATTAGCTATCGAGATATCTGGCTGGCTATCTAGCTGGCTACCCAGCTAGCTATCTATTTGCTATCTGTCTGGCTAGATGGCTATCTAGCTAGCTATTGGCTAGCAATTAGCTAACCAGTTTCTATCTTTTTGAGTTATTCCGGGTTGAGTGAAGGCCCGTGTGGCTGCCGCTGCTCACCCACAGAAAAAACGTATCCCGTGACTGGAAAGTGACATTGAGAGTTTTGAAAGGCGCTTACAAATGAAGTATTATCGTTATTACTATTATTATTATTGCAGAGAGCGAGACTTTTAGCCGCACGTCAGGGAGGAAATGCAAAGTTTGGGCGCGTCAAGCCGGAACCGCCAGACGGCCCAAACGGACCCCAAAGGATAAGCAATGGCGCAACCTTTGGCCGGTTTCATTTGCTTGTCTTCCATCGGCACTTTTTTCTCCATTTGGGTTGTCGAGGAGGCCCATGGACGCTCGTAAGGGTCCAGAGTCTGCAAGGGAGTGGGACACATGGTCAGCAAACGGCGCCCGATTGGCCAAAAGGAGAAACAAGGCGGCGCAGAGACGCAAAGCAAACGCCACCGCGGCAAGCAGAGCACAACTTTAGTCACAGGATCAGTTTCTCTGCGGGTGAGCAGCGGCAGCCACACAAGCCAGCGTTCACTCAACCCGGAAGTAACTCAAATAGATAGAAAGCTAGCTAGCTAATAGATAGCTAATAGTTAGCTAGATATCTAATGTTTCCTGACTCAAACAGCTAGCTAGCTAATAATAATAATACATTTCACTCATAAGCGCTAGTTAGCTATCTATTAGCTGTCTAGCTAGCATGCTACCTAGCCAGCTCCCTATCTAGCTATCTATATCTATTTGCTATCTATTAGCTATCGAGCTAGCGAGCTATCTAGTTAGCTATCTATTAGCTATGTAGCTAATATGTCTGTTGACTCAAATAGCTATCTAGCTAGCTAATAGATAGCTATGTAGCTAGCTAATGTTTCCGGGCACGAGGCGGGGTACACCCTGAATTGGTTGCCAGCCGATCACAGGGCACACAAAGACATACAACAGTCACTCTCACACTCACTCCTAGGGACAATTTGGAGCGGTCAATCTGCCTGCCATGCATGTTTTTGGAGTGTGGGAGGAAACCGGAGGACCCGGAGAAAACCCACGCGGGTCCGGGGAGAACATGCAAGCTCCACACAGGGAGGCCGGATCGGGACGCGAACCGGCGACCTCTGCACTGTGAAGCCGGTGTGCTAACCACTCGACTACCGGGCCGCCCTATTATTATTATTATATTACAAAACCACGGCCGGAAAATCCCCGTTGCCCGACGCCATCCGGGGGTCTGCCGCGATTCACGAGAGTCTGAAATCGGAGTTCACCAAGTGGTGAGGCAAAAAAAAAAAAAAACAAGCCCAGCAAATAGCAAACTAGCTCGACAGCTAATGGATAGCTAACTAGATAGATAGCTAGATAGATAGCTAACGAGATAGCTAATAGATAGCCAATAGATAGATATCTAGGGAGCTAGCTACATAGCTAATAGATAACGAACTAGCGCTTAAGAGTGAAATGTATTATTATTATTCTTAAAGGACAACCGATGTCACTTTTTTGTTTTTTATAGCATCTAAAATACCCAAAACACGGAGTATATTTTTAGTGAAATGCAAAACAGCAATAAAAATGACTTAAAATGTCCAAAATCTGCAAAACATTGAGCTGCGAATTGGGAATTTTCAGAAAGTCCCGCCCCCAGTTCGTGACGTCACGCCAAGACGTCTTGCATTGCTAGTGAATCAAAACAATAGCTTCAGATTCGGAGAATATGCTTTCTTGTTACACATCCAGTTATGAATATGATTCAAATAGTTCTGAAGAGGAAAGCATACATGTTTGCAATCGATTAAAGAATTTATTTGTGCCATTTTGAGGCAACATTGGGGGGAAATCTCTCACCCAAAAAAAGAGGCACAAAATGGCGACCTCCTGTGGCCACCTCCGTTTCCAGAGGCTGATAAATTCCTTATATGGCGCTTGGACGCCCCCTTCTGGCGGCTTTTGGGTGCAACACGAGGTCCCCAGACCAAACACGTAGAGCAAAATAGATTGACGTGATCGAAGGACCGCTACAATGCGTCTTTTTTTACGGTCAGGGGCTTTAGTGACGTTACGTACGGACTCGTCACCAACTCAAAAACAAGACTTCCTGAATATTCAGCGCGAGTCTTAAAACGTAAAATATGTGGTGGAATCTTTGTAAAATACGCTCAGTAGAAGTCATTTGAAGCCATTTTACAAATTATGGACACAACTTGTCCGGAGACGTCGGTTGTCCTTTAAATATCAGCAGAAATCTGGTTGCCACAAAAAACAAAATAAAACTAAGAATAATAAAATAAAATCTACCATCCATATACATAGTAATACTGCATTTTGTACGATTAAAGCTAAAACACAGTTAGCTAGCTAGCTAGCGTTTAGAAATGAAGGGTTGCCCATTTCAAGGTAAGCATTGTCATCAAATTGTGAGTACTTTTACTTTATTTGAATGTTATTGTGGCCATTTCATATTTGAGTTAGTGCCGTATGTTTCCGGGTTCAGTGAACGCTGCCGCGTCTGGCTGCCGCTGCTCACCCGCAGGAGAAAAATGTTCTTATCCTGTGACTGTAAAGTGCCCTTATAATCATCATCATCGTCATTATCATTATGAATATTATTATTATTAAAAGAAAAAGAGCACCAACCTCTCGGTGGGTTTTGCTGTGCAAGTGATGAAAAAAGTCAAACATGGAGCCCGAGGTGAGGTTGCAGCTTTTGCACCAATGATTTCCAGCGTCGTAGTATTCGAAGGGCTGGCCGGGTTCCGCCATGTCCTGCTGAGCACAAAAAGCAAAGTCAAAGTCAGCTTTATTGGAGTGGCCGGTTTAATCCGCATTAAACACTTGATGAGGAACGTAGCCTTCTTCTTCCACCATCTTGAGGAATGATTCCTTGTAAGCTTTGGCAGCTTTATCGTTAGAACTGGCTGCTTCACCATGACGAATGACACTATGAACACCTGTACGACTCTTAAAGTTCTTGAACCATCCGTGGCTAGCCTTGAAATCGTCAATGGATGACGAACTTCCAGGTTGCCTCTTGACGATATCCAAGTGAAGTTGCCGTGCTTTCTAGCGATAATACCCTCACACACGGGCCCCTGTTAGCTGATTTTTGTTAATCCAAATCAACAGAAGTTTTTCAACCTCTTCTATTGCCATAGACCGTTGCTTAGACAACACAGAAACTTCCAGTTTGCCTCTTGACGATATCCAAGTGACGTTGCCGTGCTTTCTCAGCGATAATTTTACCTAGTTCCTCATCAATTGGATTGGATTTGCCTTTATTAGTCTCGCAGTGGAGAAATTTACATTTCACTGCAGCAAAATTATGAAAGAAATGAAAGTAGAAAAGCAAATTACAGGAGCTGCTAGAAAGGCAGCCACTCTCGCGGCGCCGTCTTGAAGTCAAAAGAACAAAAAAAAAAAAAACAAAAAAAAAAAAAAAAAACTAAATAACAAATTGTGTTCTGTTTAGCTGGGTTGATAACTTTTTGCATGCCTGATTGATTGGCTATTTTAACCTTGCAGTCTACACTCTGCCTTTGAACTATCAATAAAGTTCATCGATGAGAAGGTTTCTTCAGCCGTCATCTGTACAAAAGTGAAGGTTTCGGACGTTTCGCCTCCTATCCAAGAGGCTTCGTCGGCGAACTAAAGTCTGACTGGTCGTATCGGCCCCATTTATATATCCCTAATGTCCAGACCTGGTGGCGCCGGACACAGCTATGATAGGTCCCTACTCTCAGGTTGGGGGAGGCGCGGGACCCCCCCCCTGTGGCCCCACTGACCAGTCAGACTTTAGTTCGCCGACGAAGCCTCTTGGATAGGAGGCGAAACGTCCGAAACCTTCACTTTTGTACAGATGACGGCTGAAGAAACCTTCTCATCGATGGACCACTCCTGTACGACTGAGAGCTTACACAGACGTATCAATAAAGTTGAAAGAAGTCTAATTTTCACTGTGTTTTCTAACCATTTTCTCACTTTCTGTTGTCTATCTATTTTTATTTGCAGCTCTGTGTTTCTGTAACGACCCCCCTCATTGCTGCGTTCTTGACCAATCACGTGCGGCTTTAACCAATGACTGAGGACTGTGAATAGGACAAAAAAAATAGCCGGCTGCCATTTCCTTGTTAGAACGGGTTTGTTCGCGAACGACACATCACTCATTGTGGCGCTCTGTGTGTATCCCAAAAAATAGTTTGTATGCCGAGTTTAAAATCTCGCCAATTTAACGTTCATAAGCCGCAATGTTCGTTAGCCAAGGCGTTCGTAAGCCGAGGGAACACTGTACCTTGGGGGCCATACCGCCGCCCTCTTGAGGGCCCTCCTGACTACTTCTGCCTGGCCTGGTGACCTTGTGGTCCGGCGGTGCCGCATGGGGCGTGGGTCGGGCGGGGTCAGGGGGTCCGAGCCCCAGGATACGCGCCACCTTCTCGATCTCGCTGCGCTTCTTCTCGGCGGCCTCGTGCTCCCTGCGCAGGTCGGAGATCTGTGTCACGATGTCCTCCTGCAGAAGGGCGATCTCCTGCAGGAGTGGGTCTTTATGCCCATCCTTCTGCCGGCGTTTCTTCCTCAACAGCTCCCCTAAAAGCAGCAAAAACAACAAATTGGCACCGGAGGTTGCAGTCCAGGCTTTGCCAAACTCCACCCGGGTACCTTGTTGCTGCCGGAGCTGCTCCAGTTCCTTCATGAGGTATTCCTTTTTCTTCATGCGCTTCTCTCGCTCCTCTCGCAAGTTCTCCCGCTCCTCCAGAACCTGAACACAGGGCGGTTGCGGTCAGGTTCAATGTCCATTTAGCACGGGAGCGGAGTCAGTGCCACCGACCTTCTGCCTCTGACTTTGGTTGTTCTCCTGCTCCGACACCTGACTGGAAGCTGGTCCCGGGCCGGTCGCAGTGACGCAAGGAGGCTTGGCAACACCTGAACGACAAAGGGGTCGCAGGGTCACGGACCAAGCTAGGCCTGCGATATGTGGCTCAAATTCAAAATGAAGGGAAGCCCAATAGCCGCCCACCCACTCCTCCGAGCCCACAGGCACTTCCAGGTCCAAACTGCCCTCGGATAAAAAGCTAACTGTTAGCTAGCTAGCTTTCTATCTATTTGAGTTACTTCCGGGTTAACAATTAGAAAACCTTTATTTGTCCCACAATGGGGCAATTTGAGTTGAGTGATTATTAGTCAAAGTCAAAGTCAGCTTTATTGTCAAATATGCTAATATGCATGACATACAGCACAGATGAAATTAATGTCCTCTCGGACCCAGCGTGCAAGACATGCAAGGCACTTATAACGTGGCTAAAAAAGACATACAATTGACAACAGACAATACATGTAATTTCTGTATGTAAAGTGAGGTAGTGTCGTATGGAAAGTGAGGCAGTGACGTATGTAAAGTGAGGTAGTGACATATGTAAAGTGAGGAAGTGACGTATATAAAGTGACATAATGTAGTAATGCAAAAACAAACAAGAAAGGGTTGAGGTGCGGTCTTGCAGAAAAAAAATGAGAAAGAACAAAAAAAATAGAGTTCAGGATGATCGTACAGCATGTAGCGTGTACTCAGAGTTCGGTGAGTGTGGCAGTGGGAAGGGGCAGGCTGGGCAGGGCTGGGAGGGAGTTGAGTCTCCGGACTGCCTGGTGGCAGAAACTGTCCTTGAGCCTGCTGGTCTTGGCTCGGAGACTCCGCAGTCTCCGACCCGATGGCAGCAGGCTGAAGAGGCTGTGGGAGGGGTGGGTGGGATCGCCAGCGATCCGGATGGCTCTGCGGGTGAGGCGGGTGTTGTAGATGTCCTGAAGGGGGGGGACAGAGACACCGATGATCTTCTCAGCTGTCCTCACGATGCGCTGCAGAGTCTTACGGCAGGACACGGTGCAGGCGCCGTACCACACGGTGATACAGCTGGTCAGGATGCTCTCGATGGTACCGCGGTAGAGGAGGTCATGATGGGGGTCGGGGCTCCAACTCTTTTGAGCTTGCGGAGGAAGTACAGTCGCTGGTGGGATCTCTTGGCCAGTGTTGCAGTGTTGTGGCTCCAGGACAGGTCTTCGGATATGTGCACTCCCAGGAACTTGGTGCTGCTCACTCTCTCCACTGCAGCACCGTCGATGGTTAGTGGAGCATGCTGGGGGCGCACTCTCCTGAAGTCCACAACAATCTCCTTCGTCTTCTCCACATTCAGACGAAGATTGTTGTCCTTGCACCACGTGGCCAGGCGGCTGACCTCGTCCCTGTAGGCTGTCTCCTCGTCGTTGTTGATGAGGCCCACCACAGTTGTGTCATCCGCAAACTTTATGAAGAGGTTGGAGCTGGGTGATGATGGTGAGCAGTCGTGCGTGAGCAGAGTGAAGAGGAGGGGGCTCAGCACACACCCCTGGGGGGCCCCTGTGTTCAGCGTGATGGTGCTGGAAGTGTTGTCGCCAACTCTGACTGCCTGTGGTCTCCCCGTCAGGAAGTCCAGCAGCCAGTTGCACAGGGAGGTGCTGATCCCCAGTTTGCTCAGTTTATTGGTAAGCTGTTGGGGGATGATTGTGTTGAATGCTGAGCTGAAGTCGATGAACAGCATTCTGACGTAGGAGTCTCTGGTCTCCAGGTGGGTGAGCGCTGTGTGGAGAGCAGTGGAGATGGCATCATCGGTCGAGCGGTTGGGCCGATATGCAAATTGGAAGGGGTCATGGGTGGGGGGGAGGGCAGCCTTGATGTGGTTCATAACTAGCCGCTCGAAGCACTTCATGAGGATGGGAGTGAGTGCGACCGGGCGGTAGTCATTGTGGCAGGTGGGGGACGACTTCTTCGGGACCGGGATAATGGTGGTGGCTTTGAGGCACGTGGGCACAACAGCCTGGCTCAGAGAGGTGTTGAAGATGTCCGTGAAGACATCTGTGAGCTCCACAGCGCAGTCTCTCAGAACACGGCCAGGAATGCCGTCGGGACCCGGGGCTTTTCGTGCGTTGGTCCCTCTGAGGGATCGCCTCACGCTGTCCTGGGACAGTGTCAGCACCTGTTCGCCGGGAGGTGGTGGGGTCTTCTGTGCTGGAGTGCTGTTGTCTGCCTCGAAGCGGGCGAAGAATCGTTCAGCTGGTTCAGCAGAGTGGTGGAGTTCTCGCAGGTCTGTGGAGTGGGCTTGTAGTCTGTGATGGTCTGTATCCCACGCCACAGGTTCCTGGTGTCTCTGCTGTCTTTGAAGTGGTTGGCGATCCTCCTGGAGTGCTGTCTCTTGGCCATCCTGATGCCACGTGACAGGTTGGCCCTGGCTGTCCTCAGGCCCAGCTCATCGCCAGCTTTGTAGGCAGCGTTCCGAGCCCTGAGGAGCCTGTGGACTTCACCCGTCAGCCATGGCTTCTGGTTGGCCAGGATGGTGACAGATCTGGTGACAGTCACGTCATCCATGCACTTCCTCATGTAGGAGGTAACAGAGTCTGTGTATTCTTGGAGGTCGGTGTTGTTGTTGTAGGTGGCCGCTTGTCTGAACATGTTCCAGTCAGTGTTGGAGAAGCAGTCTTTGAGTGCCTCTGACGACCCATCAGGCCACACCCTTATCTGCTTCTTGACTGGTTTGACGACTTTGACAAGTGGCCTGTATGCGGGCATTAACATGATAGTGGAGTGGTCCGAAGCTCCTAGGTGGGGGAGGGGGTAGGCTTTGTAGGCTCCTTTGTGTGTGGTGAAAACATTGTCCAGAATGTTGTTACCTCTCGTCGGAAAGTTAATGTGTCCATGGAGATGTGGAAAAACACTTTTCGGGTTGGCATGGTTGAAATCGCCAGCCAGGATAAGCAAAGCATCTGGGTGGGCTGTCTGTTGCTCGCTGATGTGCTGGTAGAGTTCATTCAATGCCGCGCTCCTGTTGTTAATTGAGCTCGGGGGGTAAACTGCTACCAGCAGTATGGCACTAAATTCCCTCGGCAGGTAGAATGGCCGACATTTTATGACCATAAGTTCCATCAGTGGCGAACAGTGTTTGCATACCACAACAGCGTTGCGGCACCAGGCATCACTGATGTAAACACAGAGTCCCCCGCCGCGAGTCTTCCCCCCCCTCGACGAGCGCTCTGTCTGCCCGGAAGCTAGTTAGCTGGGCTAGCTGGATGGCACTGTCCGGTATGCTGTCGGTCAGCCATGTTTCCACAAACACAAAGGCACAACACTCACCCACGGTCTTGGAAGTTGAGCGGAGAAGTCTGATGTAGTCCATTTTATTGTCCAGCGAGCGCACATTAGCCAGCGTGATGGTAGGAATGCAAGGCCGGTGGCGGCTAGCCGCGAGCCTAATGCGAATACCTCCACGCTTTCCCCTCTTTTGTTTCCTCATACGGCGCTTGTGGCGCCTCCACTCTGGGTTGGGTGCAGGAGTGGGGGTCGGTGGAAGAGTGGGGCTCAATGGACGAGCCGACTCCCTGAGCAATCCATGCTTGCGTAGCACTTCTGCTTCAGCTGGTTTAGGTTTTAAAAATGAACTGCCGATGTCGAGCAGAACCTCACGGGAGTAGGTACGCCTCGGGTGTAGCGAGGCCAACGGACACGGACATTTACACGAGTAATACAAACACAATAAACACGAAAAAACCAATTTGCCGGGAGAGAGAGGAGCCGCTGCGTGTGCACGCGCCGCCATCTTGGAGAAAAAAAAAAAGCTAACTCGTAGCTGGCTAGCTTTCTATCTATTTGAGTTGCGTCTGGGTTGAGCGATTATTTGCTAACTCTTAGCTAGCTAGTCAGCTTTCTATTTATTTGCGCTACTTCTACGTTGAGTGATTATTAGCTAAACCTTAGCTAGCTAGCTTTCTATGTATTTGAGTTCCTTCCGGGTTGAGTGATTATTAGCTAACTCTTATCTAGCTAGCCAGCTTTCTATCTATTTGAGTTACTTCTACGTTGAGTGATTATTGGCTAACTCTTAGCTAGCTTTCTATCTATTTGAGTTACTTCTAGGTTGAGTCATTATTAGCTAACTGTTAGCTAGCTAGCTTTCTATCTTCCGGGTTGAGTGAACGCTGGCGCGTGTGGCTGCCGCTGCTCACCCACAGAAAAACTGATCCTGTGACCATAAAGTGAAGTTGAGAATTTTGAAAGGCGCTTAGAAATGTATCATTAGAATTATAAGTGACTGACCTTTGACCTGAGGCTCCGGCAACAGCTGCGATTCGTGCCGCTTGTACAGCAAAGCAGGCGCAAAGTTGTTGGTGGTGAACGTAAAGTCGTTGGCGCTGGGCGTCGACGGGGGCGGCGGCAAGCTAGGGGGCGGGAACATGGGCGGCGGCCATTGCGGATGGGCGTAAGGCAGGAAGTTCCCATACTGACCGTAGCCCGGCGGCGGATAGTTGGGCGCCATCACGCCGGCCGCAGGAGCGGTCCGGTAGGAGGGGGGCACGTGTACGGGTGAAGGGACGGCGGGCGCATTTGGGGGCGCCTTTGGGGGTGCCTTTGGGGGCGCCTTTGGGAGCGCCTTTGGGAGCGCCTTTGGGAGCGCCGCGGCGTTAAGCCGCACCCTTAGTGGCAGCGCCTCGTCGGTGGCAGCGGCGGGCGCGCCATCTTGGCGCTTCCGGTCGCTGTCCTCGCCGCCGGAGCGGCTGTCGTCCGAGCTGCTGGACGAGTGGCGCTGGCGTCGCTTTGGCGTCTTAGCAGCTTGATTGCCATGCAGGCGCTCCTTGGTCCTGGCGGCCAGTTTGCTGATCTCCGTCACGCCCAGATCCAAGCCGATGGTCTTCAACAGGTTCTGGAGCTTCTGGTAGTCTTCCTGCGCCTGCTGCCGGTGCTCTTCTTGTGGAGGCGGTCCGGAGCTCGACGCCTGACCGGTGCTGTGGGAACCGGCGGGGGAAAGTGAGGGGGACCATTCCGTCGGGGAGACGGCGGGGAGGATGTCGGCCTGCGGCAAATCTCCGTAGAGAAGGTCCTCCGACACATCTCCGCTGGGATCAAAGGTGCGGTTCTGGGGTGACTGCGGCGGGACTACTTTGTCCGGGTCCACTGAGTCTCCGTACAGGAACTTTTCCTCGTCGTCCATGTCGTCCGTGGGACTCTTTTCTTCCCGGGCCCTGGTTGGCTCCAGCAGATTTAGGATCTCCTGGAGGTCGGCGTTGCCATGGGCCCGCTGCGACAGCTGCGGGTCAGACCGCAGCTCTCTCAGCGCGGACGCCACGGCGGCCGGCTCCATGCTCTTGACAGCATGCAGCAGCGTCTCCGCCACGCGGGACAGGCCCGAGTCGGACGTCTGAAGGAGGCAAAAGCATGCAGACCCGTCAAGCCACCACGCATTTCACACACCCTGGTGCGCGCCAAGCATATTTCAAGACTTTAACCCGACATTGGCAAACTACGGCCCGCGGGCCACATACTGCCCGCTAGGCTTTTTAATCCAGCCGTGTGTCCAAATTATAGTAAACACTGTCTGAAACTCGCGAGAAAAGGTTAGCGGACACCAGGGCAGACAACTCTGAAACGTTAACGGCCAGGCCATAAAGTGGCCTGCCCCATTTTTCACAACTTGAAACACAATAAGACGACTAATCGCAAAAAAAAAACCATTGTTGAAAAGTATTAAGGATTTTTTTTTAATTAAGGATGTACTACAAGCCACGTGAACTCCTCTTTGCACGTTGCTTTTAATAATAATAATAATACATTTAATTTCTAAGCGCCTGTCAAAACTCTCAAGGACACTTTACAGTCACTGGATAATCTACGTTTGCGTTGTGTAGTGTCAGAAATTTTGCTAGCTTCTTTGGAATATTTCTTCTGGGGCTGAGGTTCTGTGCATCTACTTTGGAAAATGATATGCAAATGCACGACCTTATAATGCTCGGGAAGGTCCGGAAGCACGAAGCAGCCTTCTGATTGGCTCACGAGTTTCAGACACTGGCTTTAACTGAAAGGCCATTTTGGCTACTTTGACCCAAGGAGGACTTGAAGGTGACGGAGGGTGGTGGCCGTGCCGCGCCGCGTTTGTTTGTTTTTGCGTGAGTGAGGGAAGGCAGGCCAACGCACCCCAACCGTGGGCGAGGCGTTGTCATCGGAGCGTTTCTTCAGGATGGACTTGGTGGGGAGACTCAACTCCTTCCTCTGGCGAGCCATGTCCAGTTCGGCGAAGGCGCTGCTGGTGCGGCGGGGGCTGCTGCTACGGCTGCTACTGCTGCTGGAACTTCTGTACTTCCTGTTGCGACTGCGACCCCGGCTGGGCGCTCTACTGGACGCCCGCCCTCGAATCCGGCCCCTGGACCTGGATCTGGACCTAGACCTGGATCTAGACCTGGACCAGGACCAGGACCTGCTGCGACCCCGGCTGCATTGACGGCTCTTGCTGCGCGCGCGACTTTTGCTGCGTGCGCGACTTCTGCTGCGACCGCGACGACCATCCGCGCTTCGATCTCTGTTGTGACACACAATAATAATATAATCAAAGTCAAAGTCAGCTTTATTGTCAAATATGCTAATATGCATGACATACAGCACAGATGAAATTAATGTCCTCTCGGACCCAGCGTGCAAGACATGCAAGGCACTTATAACGTGGCTAAAAAGACATACAATTGACAACAGACAAAACATGTAATTTCTGTATGTAAAGTGAGGTAGTGTCGTCTGGAAAGTGAGGCAGTGACGTATGTAAAGTGAGGTAGTGTCATATGTAAAGTGAGGAAGTGACGTATATAAAGTGACGTAATGTAGTAATGCAAATAGTACATTTCATTTTTAAGCGCCTTTCAAAACTCTCAAGATCACTTTACCGTCACAGGATCAGTTTTTCTGTGGGTGAGCAGCGGCTGCCACATGCGCCAGCGTTCACTCAATGCAGAAGTAACTCAAATAGATAGAATGCTAAGAATAATAATAATAATAATAAATTTCATTTTTAAGCGCCTTTCAAAACTTAAGGTCACTTTACAGTCACAGGATCAGTTTTTTTCTGTGGGTGAGCAGTGGCAGCTGCATGCGCCAGCGTTCACGCAACCTGGAAGTAACTCAAATAGATAGAAAGCTAGCTCGCTAATAGATAATAATAATACATTTTATTTTTAAGCACCTTTCAAAACTCTCAAGGTCACTTTACAGTCACAGGAAAAGTTCTTCTGGGGGTGAGCAGCGGCAGCCACACGCACCAGCGTTCACTTAACCCGGAAGTAAATAGATAGTAGGCTAGCTAGCCAGCCAGTAGAGAGCCACCCAGATAGATATATAGGTAATAGATAGCAAAATAGATAGAAAGCCAGCCAGCTCGTAGATAGCTAAATAGATAGAAAGCCAGCCAGTCAGTTGGTAGATACCTAATAGAATAGAATAGAATAGAATAGATAGAATAGAATTGCTGCTGTGGACTGCAAATTTCCCCATTGTGGGACGAATAAAGGTTTTCTGATTCTGATTCTCATAACCAACTGATACAGTAAAGTCTCGTTATATCGATATCGGATATATCGATAGTCCCGGTTATATCGATACTATTTCTATGCACGCACGGAGAAAATTACATGCAAACAGGGTCGGATATATCGATAGTCCCGGTTATATCGATATTTTTCGGACTCCCTTGAATATCGATATAACGAGACTTTACTGTAGCTAGCCAGAAAGCTGTCGATATAGCTAATAGAAAGAGTGAAAGTTAGCCAGCCAGCTAGTAGATAGCTAATAAATAGCCAACAGATAGAAAGCTAAACAGAGAGAAAGCTAGCTATCCAGCTACTAGATAATAAATTTAATTTCTAGGCGGCTTTCAAAACTTTTTTGTGACTTTTTTGTGCGGGTGAGCAGCGGCAGCCATTCGCCCCAGCGTTCTCTACCCAGAAGTAATACAGCAGCAAAGTTATGAAAGGAAGAGGAAAGGCAAGAAAGAAGAAGAAAAACACAACACGGGATAGATAGCCAACAGATAGCTACTTCAATAGCCAGCCAGCCAGATAGTTATAGAGCTAATAGATAGCCAAACAACCGCTTTTGAACGGGAAATGCCGAGTGGAATTGACCTTTCCTGCCTGCCTGACTGCTTTTTCTGAAATGTCTTCCAGCATTGCTACAGAGAGCCAACAAGAAGTTTGAACCTGCTGTGCCGACGCGGACTTGGGGAGCTGGTCAGCTCGTTGCCCAGCGTGATGACGAGTTTGTGGTCAACGGGATGACGGTGGCGAGGAGACGGTGATCTCTAAAAAAACAAACAAACAAACAAACAAACAAACAAACAGGCGTTACTTGACTTCCGGCAACCGAGCTTCACATTGCTGTACACCGCTTTGATGTCCCCTCCCGCCACCGAGCACAAATCCTCAGGAACGAGCCACTCGTGTGCAAAAGGCCGAAAGAAAGTGTCGCGTGTCGGGAGGGGCCGACCTCCCGAGGCGGAGCACCGGAACGGTGCTGGCCGCCTCCGTGTCCTACCGAGGCGGGAGGATAGTAGCGGCCGTCCGCCATGGAGCGATTGTAGACGGGCTGAGCGCCGTGGCGATAACCCGAGCGGTACGGTGATCTGCAGCGGTTCCCATCGTCCGCTCTTGGGTGACGGTACGGGCCCGGCGGCGGGCCGCGACCGTCTAAAGTCGGCCGGTAAGAGCCCTGCGGCGGAGGCCGACCGGGGAACATGTTTGGCCCAGACCGAACAACGATCCAGCTGAAAGCGGCGGACGCTGGCGGGCTTTGTGCGCGACGTGGCGGGGAACAAAAAGACGGCCGAGAGCTAAAGCTAAGGCTGAAGCTCCAGCTTCGTTTGCGCTTTGGAAGCTGGGCTCCTTCTTTTTCGGTTCGCTTGGAGGTTGCCCGTTACTGCCGCCTGGAGGACGGTATACCAGGATAATAAATATACTATAATAAATATAATATACTCCAGGATAATAAATAAATAATTAATAATAATAATAATAATAATAATACATTTCATTTAATAATAATCTTCTTTTCCTCTCAGGAGTCGCCACAACGAATCAATATAGGTTTGACTCGCATACAGTGAGACCTCAACTTAGGAACTTAATTGGTTCCCAGACAGAGTGTGTAAGGCGAAAAGTGTGTATCTCAAAAACAAAATTCCCATAGGAAACCATTAAAATGGGAATAATCCGTTCCCGGGTTTCCATAAAATATACTGTTCAACTAAATAAGCCTTAAAACTACACACAACATACCTTATTCTATGTATAATAAATGTGCTATTGTATTGTAATGAAAGAAATACACTGCATTGTATCATAAAGTCACTTTATTTACATTTGTGATGGTCATTTATGGCTTGATGGAATGGCGTTGGAGGTCGAAGGCTGTTTGGAAAGAGAGGCGCATTACATGACGAATGTAATTAAAGAAATAAAATGTGCTGTAAAATAAAGTTTTATTTGCCTTTTTGATGGTCGTTGATGGCTTATGGAAGGAGAGTCACCTTCCATAAGGATTGTTGGTAACTTAACCTCTGGTGCTGTTCGGTCGTGTGCTTCAGCCGAAGATCACTCCGCCAGCCGTGGTGGGTGTGTATTATGAAAATAGTGCTTATTATAAGGTTTAATTTTCATAAATTTGACGTTTGTAAGACAAAAAGTTTGTAAGTTGAGGTCTCACTGTATTTGTTTTGGCATTTTTTTACGTTGGATGCCCTTCCTGACACAACACTCTGTATTTATCCGGGCTTGGGACTGGCACAATAAGACACTGTGCCCCCTTGTGGCTACATTATTTCATTTAATAATAATAATCCATTTCATTTCTAAGCGCATTTCAAAACTCTCAAGGTCACTTTAAAGTCACAGGATAAGTTTTTTTTGTGGGTGAGCAGTGGCAGCCACACGCGCCAGCGTTCACTCAACCCGGAAGTAACTGAAATAGATAGAAAGCTGCTAGCTAGCCAATAGATAGCTGATAGCCAGCTAGATAGCTATATAGTTCATCGATAGATAGCTATATAGCCAGCTAGCTAGATAGCAAAGCTTGCATATAGCTGTTGGCTAGCTAGCTAGCCAACAGATAATTCTGCCGCTTTTAGTGAGCTGAGCCAAAAGAACCGGCTCACAGAAAGGATTCCCATCACTATAAGATGGTGCCCGAGTAGGCAGCCGTCAGCGAGTGCTCTCATGAGCCTTGCTTTTTTTGTTGTTTTTGTCTTTTTTTTGTGTCTTCAAGACGGCACCGCGAGAGTGGCTGCCTTTCCAGCAGCTCATGTATTTTGTTTTTCTATTCCTTTTATCACTTTGCTGCTGTGTAATGTAAATTTCTCCACCACGAGACTAATCAAGGCAAATCCATCCATCACTAATTTGCAGTAGTCAACCGAGCCGGAATTCCCATGACTAATTTACAGCAGTGATGGGAATTTTCAGAGAGCTGCTTCTTTTGGCTCAGCTCACCAAAAAAGATCCGGCTCTTTTGGCTCCCAAATGGCTCTTTGTTTTTTTTTTGTTTGCTTAAATTAATTAAGTACCAAAAATCATGTACAATTATGCGAAAACGAATTACTCATGTAAAATAAGTACACAATATCAAATATTTGTATTGATATGGCTTTATTTATATGTGCACAGTAAGTGGATGCTAACTTCTTTCACTTTCCCTGTGGTAACTCTAGTTTGATGATCAGCTGTCACTAATTTGCTTTTCACATGAATAATGCTATAATCCCAATTAGTAAAATTGATAATTGAATAATAGTAACAGCATAATGTGCTAACATTTGTCCACTGTACCTGTCTACACTGATCTCCTGTGACCTGCTCAAATGGCTCTAAAACAGTGCATGCGTCCTGCAGTTCCTCCCCTCAAAAATGTGTCTTTCATTGAACTCAAAACAATCCAGCAAACAGGTTCCCCCTTTAACATTTTCAATAAAGTGGCATGTAACTGACATGTAGGATGTCGTGGTTCGGGGTGTCCAGCAGACAGTTGTTAGACAAGGGGTGTCCAGCAGTCAGTTGTTAGACAAACAGCTGTGGCTTTTTTTGGACCGTTCTTGGACGACAGCACGTTCTTTGTCATGTATGATTCTGGTATGATTCTTTGAGAATGTCTTTTCAGAATCAGAATCAGAAAGCCTTTTCCTGTTTCATGTGCTACTCACAGTGTGGTTCTGTTTCTCTAACCACTCCCCGTTCTCCTCACTGTTACGTGTGTCTGTAATTCTCCCCTCCCGCCTCTACCACGGATCTTGACCAATCACATGCGGCTTTGACCGAAGACTGGGGGCGGGGAATAGAGGAGAAAAAAAGTTGGATCCCATTTCCGGCTCCTTGTTAGGAGCCGGCTCTCTTCGTTCACTTCAGAGAACCAGCTCATTCGCGAACAACACATCAGTAATTTGCAGTCCACAGCAGCAATTTGAAAGGGGGTTGACAAGATAAAAAACAAGATATTCTATGCATCATAAAAAAAGTCAGAAGACTGGGGTGTATACTGTAACTGTGCAAAAATGTTTCATAAAAATTGTACATAGTGAGGAAAGACGACACGAGACAACCGTGTTAATCAGCTTCACACAACGGCATTTATGACAACTCATCAAAACATCAATTCAGCAATTTCAATGTCAGAATACATTCATGTGTAGATCTATACATTCAACATCTATACATTGTATATATCCTCCACATTCGCACATGCTTATGCACGTCTGCCCGCTCGTGTGTGTTGTACTGGGAACTACAATTGACATCCAAAAATCCAAATTCATCAAAGCCACAAAATATTCATCAAAGCCACAAACAAGGTTTCATATCTAGCATCGCCCAATATAGCATCCCCAATTACTTTAACATCTTGAGAATGTCTAACACTTATTATTTTGAATACCTGTGAACGACGAGGAAAGACGACACGAGACAACCGTGTTAATCAGCTTCACACAACGGCATTTATGACAACTGCGCATGCGTGAGCTGAGCCTACATCGCCTTCCTCTGTTCCATTCACAGGCACGTAGCGCCCTCTCCTGACTTGGTAGTCTAATCGACTAACATACAATAACAGAGGTCGTTTCTAACCCCCTACACAAGGAAAGAAAGCATATTGATATATCGATGAGAAGGTTTCTTCAGCCGTCATCTGTACAAAAGTGAAGGTTTCGGACGTTTCGCCTCCTATCCAAGAGGCTTCGTCAGCGAACTAAAGTCTGACTGGTCGTATCGGCCCCATTTATATATCCCTTATATATATCAAAGTCAAAGTCAGCTTTATTGTCAAATATGCTAATATGCATGACATACAGCACAGATGAAATTAATGTCCTCTCGGACCCAGCGTGCAAAACAATCAAAGCACTTATAACATGGCTAAAAAGACATACAATTGACAACAGACAATACATGTAATTTCTGTATGTAAAGTGAGGTAGTGTCGCCTGGAAAGTGAGGCAGTGACGTATGTAAAGTGAGGTAGTGACATATGTAAAGTGAGGAAGTGACGTATATAAAGTGACATAATGTAGTAATGCAAAAACAAACAAGAAAGGGTTGAGGTGCGGTCTTGCAGAAAAAAAAAATGAGAAAGAACAAAAAAAATAGAGTTCAGGATGATCGTACAGCATGTAGCGTGTACTCAGAGTTCGGTGAGTGTGGCAGTGGGAAGGGGCAGGCTGGGCAGGGCTGGGAGGGAGTTGAGTCTCCGGACTGCCTGGTGGCAGAAACTGTCCTTGAGCCTGCTGGTCTTGGCTCGGAGACTCCGCAGTCTCCGACCCGATGGCAGCAGGCTGAAGAGGCTATGGGAGGGTTTGTGGGATCGGCAGCGATCCTGATGGCTCTGCGGGTGAGGTAGATGTCCTGAAGGGGCGGAGAGAGACACCGATGATCTTCTCAGCTGTCCTCACGATGCGCTGCAGAGTCTTACGGCAGGACACGGTGCAGGCGCCGTACCACACGGTGATACAGCTGGTCAGGATGCTCTCTATGGTACCGCGGTAGAAGGAGGTCGTGATGGGGGTCGGGGCTCCAACTCTTTTGAGCTTGCGGAGGAAGTGCAGGCGCTGGTGGGATTTCTTGGCCAGTGATGAAATGTTGTGGCTCCAGGACAGGTCTTTGGATATGTGCACTCCTAGGAACTTGGTGCTGCTCACTCTCTCCACTGCAACACCGTCGATGGTGAGTGGAGCATGCTGGGGGCGCACTCTCCTGAAGTCCACAACAATCTCCTTCGTCTTCTCCACATTCAGACGGAGATCGTTGTCCTTGCACCACGTGGCCAGGCGGCTGACCTCGTCCCTGTAGGCCAGCCATGGGTAAACTACGGCCCGCGGGCCACATACGTCCCGTTAGGCTTTTTAATCCGGCCCGCCGAACTTGTCCAAATTATAGTAAAAACAGTGTCTGAAACTCGTGACAAAAAGTAGCGGACAAAAGGGCAGACAACTCTGAAAAGTTGCCCCGTTTTTCACAACTTGAAACACGAGCAATCACAAAAAAAAAAAACGAGCAATCGCAAAAGAAAAAAAAAAAAATCAATTAAGGCTGCACTATCACAAACCCTACCTTGCTTAATTTACGGTAAATGACCAAGGCTGCAGATTTCTCTGCAGTAGTCATTTGTCACCATGGTGCACAATGCAATGTTTGCATTGCTTGCTACTGAGCCACTAAGCCCCTTTTATAACTCTCATCTACACTTTACAGTCACGGTTTGATATAAATTTACGTATTGTAGCGTCACACATGTTTTTAGCTTCTTTTGAATCTTTCTTCTGGGCTGAGGTTCTGTGCATCCATTTTGGAAAATGACATGCAAATGAACAACCTTATAACCCTTGCGAAAGTCCGGAGGAAAGAAGCAGACCTCTGATTGGCTGCCGTGCCGAGTA
>NC_142746.1:3118726-3135074 GCF_051943395.1 Hippocampus bargibanti | reverse complement strand
TGACTTATATGCTCGGCTGGACAGCAAGGAAGGTGAGACTGATCTTTACAGGCTGGCGAGACAGAGAGACAAAGATGGTCAGGACCTGCAGCAGGTTCGGGTGATTAAGGATAGAGATGGCAATGTACTAACAGGTGCCAGTAGTGTGATGGCAAGATGGAAAGAGTACTTTGAGGAGTTGATGAATGAGGAAAATGAGAAGGAACAAAGAGTAGAAGACGTGACTGTTGTGGACCAAGACATAGCAAGCATTAGCAAAGATGAAGTGAGGAGGATGAAGGGGGGAGAGGCACTTGGGCCTGATGATTTACCAATCGAGGTATGGAAGTGTCTTGGAGAGGTGGCGGTGGTGTTCCTGACTGGGTTATTCGACAAGATCTTAGATGGTGAACAGATGCCTGAAGAATGGAGACGAAGTGTACTTGTGCCCATTTTTAAGAACAAAGGAGATGTGCAGAGTTGTACTAATTACAGAGGAATAAAGTTGATGAGCCATACAATGAAACTCTGGGATAGAGTAGTTGAAGCTAGACTAAGAGCAGAAGTGAATATTTGTGAGCAGCAGTGTGGCTTCATGCCAAAAAAAAGAGTACGACAGATGCAATGTTTGCTTTAAGAATGCTGATAGAGAAGTACAGAGAAGGTCAGAAGGAATTGCATTGTGCTTTGTAGATCTGGAGAAAGTGTATGACAGGGTGCCCAGAGAAGAGATGTGGCATTGCATGAGGAAGTCTGGAGTGACGGAAAAGTATGTTAGAGTGGTACAAGACATGTATCATGACTGTAAGACAGTTGTGAGGTGTGCTGTCGGTATGAATGAGGAATTCAAGGCGGAGGTGGGACTCCACCAGGGGTCAGCTCTGAGCCCCTTCTTGTTTGCTATGGTGATGGACAGGCTGACAGATGATGTTAGACAAGAATCTCCTTGGACAATGATGTTTGCAGATGACATTGTGATCTGTAGCGAGAACAGGGAACAGGTGGTGGAGAAATTAGAGCTGTGGAGATATGCCCTGGAAAGGAGAGGAATGAAGATCAGTCGCAGCAAGACGGAATATATGTGTGTGAATGAGAGGGATCCACGTGCAAGAGTGATGCTACAGGGAGAAGAGATAAAGAAGGTGGAGGATTTTAAGTACTTGGGGTCAACTGTCCAGAGCAATGGAGAGTGTGGAAAAGAGGTGAAGAAGCGTGTCCAGGCAGGCCGGAGCGGCTGGAGAAAAATGTCAGGTGTGATGTGTGATAGAAGGGTTTCAGCTAGGATGAAAGGAAAAGTGTATAAAACCGTGGTGAGACCAGCCATGATGTTTGGACTGGAGACAGTGCCACTCAAGAAAAGACAGGAAGCAGAGCTGGAGGTAGCAGAGCTGAAGATGTTGAGGTTTTCTTTGGGAGTGACCAGGTTGGATAGGATCAGGAATGAGTACATTAGAGGGACAACTCATATGAGAGGCTTTGGAGAGAAAGTCAGAGAGGCCAGACTGAGATGGTTTGGATATGTCCAGAGGAGAGAGAGTGACTATATAGGGAGAAAGATGCTGAGCCTTGAACTGCCAGGCAGGAGACCGAGAGGAAGACCGAAGAGGAGGTTTATGGATGTGGTCAAAGAGGACATGAAGGTAGCTGGTGTGAGAGAAGAGGATGCACAAAACCGGGATAGATGGAGGACATTGATTCGCTGTGGCGACCCCTGAGGGGAAAGCCGAAAGGAAAAGAAGAAGATATAGCACAATGGCTGGTACAGCACAGCAACCTCCCTGAACAGAAAGCAGTTAACATCAGAGCGGCAGACATACAAGAAAGAGTCTCAGGTATGAAAAACTGGACGGCACCAGGCCCGGATATGGTCCACACCTACTGGCTAAAGAAACTCACAGCACTCCACGAGCGCCTAGCAGCACAAATGAACCCGTTGCTGATGGATGGGACTCTTCCAGGATGGCTAACCCAAGGGCGAACAATCCTGATCATGAAGGATTCCTCAAAGAGTGCAGTTCCTTCCAACGATCGGCCAATTTTACTATTACTATTAACTATTAGTCCAAGATGTCGCCCGAGTAGGCAGCTGTCAGCAAGTGCTCTCATGAGCCTTGCTTTTTTTGGTTGTTTTTGTCTGGTTTTGTGTTTTCCTTTGTCACTTTGTGTTGTTGTCTGTCGTGTGGAATGGATACGGATTGTTTTTCAGCATTTTTGACCACGACATTCATCAAGGAGGAGACTGTGCTGAGCGGTTGTGCCTATTCGGCAGCATGAATATGCCAGTACTGTTTTTGAATGGGAGGAATGTCGGTGCCATTCGACTCCCATCGCTGGACAGCTCTGGGGCCATTGTGCTTTTTTGCGCCTGTAATGGGCAGCATCTTCACAGCCCCGCTTTGTTCAGCGGAAAGGTCGGTGCTGTTGGACAGTATGCGGCTGAATGGATGCATGGCTTGAGGAGCCTGTGATAAGAAGAAAGGAGCGTCAGCGCAGAGCGCCGATGCGTATGTGGAACTGTTGCGGCTTGGAATTAAAGCAGATTGTGCCAGGAGATGTGAGACAATCTCTTTTCGTCAATGGATGCTACAGGTGCGTGTTTGCTTTCAACATTTAGCTTGTAGTCGACATGCACGTTCCATCATGATGTCCCTGATCCACTGGTGGAAAGACGCTTTGATCCTCTCCTCTTTCATCTAGAACTGCTTAATGTCATCACAAAGAGGGTACAGCAAGTCCTGAAGAATGAATGTCTCTCTCCGCGTCTTTGTTTTGTCATCTATGTTTTGTCTCTATGCTGTCATATTATTTGTTTAGTTTTTTTTGTTCTTTTGACTTCAAGACGGCGCCGCGAGAGTGGCTGCCTCTCCAGCAGCTCATGTATTTTCTTTTTCTACTTTCATTCCTTTCATCACTTTGCTGCTGTGAAATGTAAATTTCTCCACTGTGAGACTAATAAAGGCAAATCCAATCCAATAAGTAGTAGTAGTAGTAGAGTACACAGACTCTGTTACCTCCTACATGAAGTGCATGGATGACGTGACTGTCACCAGATCTGTCACCATCCGGGCCAACCAGAAGCCATGGCTGACGGGTGAAGTCCACAGGCTCCTTAGGGCTCGCAACACTGCCTACAAAGCTGGCGATGAGCTAGGCCTGAGGACAGCCAGGGCCAACCTGTCACGCTGCATTAGGATGGCCAAGAGACAGCACTCCAGGAGGATCGCCAATCATTTCAGAGACAGCAGAGACATCAGGAACCTGTGGCGTGGGATAGAGACCCTCACAGACTACAAGCCCTCTCCACAGACCTGCGAGATCTCCACCAATCTGCTGAACCAGCTGAATGACTTCTTCGCCCGCTTTGAGGCAGACAACAGCACTCCAGCACAGAAGACCCCACCACCTCCCGGCGACCAGGTGCTGACACTGTCCCAGGACAGCGTGAGGCGATCCCTAAGAGGGACCAACGCACGCAAAGCCCCAGGTCCCGACGGCATTCCTGGTCGTTTTCTGAGAGACTGCGCTGAGGAGCTCACAGATGTCTTCACGGACATCTTCAACACCCCTCTGAGCCAGGCTGTTGTGCCCACTTGCCTCAAAGCCAACACTATCATTCCAGTCCCTAAGAAGTTGTCCCCCACCTGTCACAATGACTACCGCCCGGTCGCACTCACTCCCATCCTCATGAACTGCTTCGAGCGGCTAGTTATGAACCACATCAAGGCTGCCCTCCCCCCCAACCATGACCCTTTACAGTTTGCATATCGGCCTAACCGCTCGACCGATGATGCCATCTCCACTGCTCTCCACACAGCGCTCACCCATCTGGAGACCAAAGACTCCTACGTCAGAATGCTGTTCATCGACTTCAGCTCAGCATTCAACACAATCATCCTCCAACAGCTCACCGACAAACTGAGCAAACTGGGGATCAGCACCTCCCTTTGCAACTGGCTGCTGGACTTCCTGACGGGGAGACCACAGGAAGTCAAAGTTGGAAACAACACTTCCAGCGCCATCACGCTGAACACAGGGGCCTGGGCCCCCCAGGGGTGTGTGCTGAGCCCCCTCCTCTTCACTCTGCTCACACATAACTGCTCACCATCATCACCCAGCTCCACCCTCTTCATAAAGTTTGCGGATGACACAACTGTGGTGGACCTAATCAACAACGATGAGGAGACAGCCAACAGGGACGAGGTCAGCCGGCTGGCCACGTGGTGCAAGGACAACAATCTCCGTCTGAATGTAGAGAAGACGAAGGAGATTGTTGTGGACTTCAGGAGATTGCGCCCCCAGCATGCTCCACTCATGATTGACGGTGCTGCAGTGGAGAGAGTGAGCAGCACCAAGTTCCTGGGAGTAAACATCTCCGAAGACCTGTCCTGGAGCCACAACACTGCAACACTGGCCAAGAGATCCCACCAGCGACTGTACTTCCTCCGCAAGCTCAAAAGAGTTGGAGCCCCGACCCCCATCATGACCTCCTCTACCGCGGTACCATCGAGAGCATCCTGACCAGCTGTATCACCGTGTGGTACGGAGACTGCACCGTGTCCTGCCGTAAGACTCTGCAGCGCATCGTGAGGACAGCTGGAAGATCATCGGTGTCTCTCTCTTCCCCCCCTTCAGGACATTTACAACACCCGCCTCACCCGCAGAGCCATCAGGATCGCTGGCGATCCTTCCCACCCCTCCCACAGCCTCTTCAGCCTGCTGCCATCGGGTAGGAGACTGCGGAGTCTCCGACCTAAGACCAGCAGGCTCAAGGACAGTTTCTGCCACCAGGCAGTCCGGAGACTCAACTCCCGCCCAGCCCTGCCCAGCCGGCCCCTTCCCACTGCCACACTCACCGAACTCTGAGTATACCCTACATGCTGTACTATCATCCTGAAATCTATTTTTTCGTTCTTTTTCATTTTTTTCTACAAGACCTCACTTCAAACCTTTCTTGTTTGTTTTTTGCATTACTACATTATGTCACTTTATATACGTCACTTCCTCACTTTACATATGTCACTACCTCACTTTACATACGTCACAACCTCACTTTCCAGATGACACTACATCACTTTACATTCAGAAATTACATGTATTGTCTGTTGTCAATTGTATGTCTTTTTAGCCACGTTATAAGTGCCTTGCATGCCTTGCACGCTGGGTCCGAGAGGACATTAATTTTATCTGTGCTGTATGTCATGCATATTAGCATATTTGACAATAAAGGTGACTTTGACTATCGGCCAATAACCTGTCTCTCCACAACATGGAAGCTCATGTCAGGCATCACTGCGGCTAAGATAAGTGGACACATGGATCAATACATGAGCAAAGAACAGAAAGGCATTGGTAGAGAGACTCAAGGTGCCAAACATCAGCTGCTGGTTGACAGAACAGTCGCACAAGACTGCAGGTCCCGATATACCAAGCTGTGCACAGCCTGGATTGATTACAAGAAAGCATATGATGCCACACAAATGGATCACTGAATGCTTGGAGTTGTATAAGGTCAACAGGACCCTGAGAGCCTTCGTTGCAAACTCAATGAGGATGTGGAAAACCACACTTGAAGCCAATGGCAAGACATTAACGCAAGTTTCCATCAAATGTGGCATATACCAAGGTGATGCACTCTCCCCACTGCTGTTCTGCATAGGACTGAACCCCCTCAGCCAAATAATCACCAAGACAGGTTATGGATACCACCTCAGAAATGGAGCTACAATCAGTCACCTCCTCTACATGGATGACATAAGGCTGGATGCTAAGAGCGAAAGGGACATAGACTCCCTGATCCACACAACCAGGATTTACAGCAGTGACATCGGGATGTCATTCGGGCTCTAGAAATGTAGTCGGATGGTGACTAAGAGGGGCAAGGTAGTCCACACTGAAGGGGTCTCACTCCCTGAAGGAACAACAGCAATAGCATAATATAAAAAAAAAAAAAAAAAAATCCTCGTCTCACCCACCATGGGTGGTGTCTGTCCCCATTTCAGCTCGGGTCCTCTACCAGAGGCCAGGAAGCTTGAGGGTTCTGCGCAGTATCCGTGCTGTTCCCAGCACTGCGCTTTTCTGGACCGAGATATCCGATGTTGTTCCCGGGATCTGTTGCAACCACTCGTCGAGTTTGGGGGTCACTGCCCCAAGTGCTCCGACCACCACAGGCACGACTGTCACCTTCACCTTCCAGGCTCTCTCCAGCTCCTCTCTGAGCCCTTGGTATTTCTCGATTTTCTCATGTTCCTTCTTTCTGATGTTCCCATCACTCGGGACCGCTACATCCACGACAACGGCTTTCCTTTCCCCTTTATCTATGACCACGATATCTGGTTGGTTGGCCATTACCATCTTGTCAGTCTGTATCTGGAAGTCCCACAGGATTTTTGCTCGGTCATTCTCCACCACCTTGGGAGGTGTTTCCCATTTTGACCTTGGGGTTTCCAGTCCATACTCCGCACAGATGTTTCGGTAGACTATGCCAGCCACCTGGTTATGGCGCTCCATGTAGGCTTTCCCTGCCAGCATCTTACACCCTGCAGTTACGTGTTGGATTGTCTCAGGTGCCTCTTTGCACAACCTACACCTTGGGTCTTGTCTGGTGTGGTATATCCCTGCCTCTATGGCTCTGGTGTTCAGGGCCTGCTCTTGGGCAGCCAGGATGAGTGCCTCTGTGCTGTCCTTTAGGCCAGCCCTCTCTAGCCACTGATAGGACTTCTTGAGATCAGCCACTTCTGCTATGGTTCGGTGGTACATCCCGTGTAGGGGCTTTTCCTCCCATGATTGTCCCTCTTCCAGCACCTCATCCTCTGTTCCCCATTGACTGAGACATTCTCTGTACATCATCCGTTGGAGCCTTCTCTTTGATGTATTCATGGAGCTTGGATGTTTCATCCTGGACAGTGGCTCTCACACTCACTAGTCCCCGGCCTCCTTCCTTACGGCTTGTGTACAGTCTCAGGGTGCTGGACTTGGGATGGAACCCTCCGTGCATGGTGAGGAGCACGGATATATATATATATATATATATATATATATATATATATATATATATATATATATATATATATATATATATATATATATATATATATATATATATATATATATATATATATATATATATATATATATACAGGTAACATCCATGTTACGACCGGGTTCCGTTCCGACAAAGCGGTCGTAAGTCAAAATCCATTCAGAATGGCCCACGTGACGTTTACATGACAGGATAGTATACGATGTCAATCAGTTGTTTTTAAGCAACATTTTCTATTGAATATTATTATATACCAAACTGTTTACAGTTCA
The DNA here is from genome assembly GCF_051943395.1 of Hippocampus bargibanti. NCBI lineage: Eukaryota > Metazoa > Chordata > Actinopteri > Syngnathiformes > Syngnathidae > Hippocampus > Hippocampus bargibanti. The sequence goes on along the minus strand of NC_142746.1, from coordinate 3,127,784 downwards.
TTTATACATTTAATAACTGTTAGTGTCATTTTTATCATTTTATATTTCGTATTCTGATTCTGATTATTATCGATATTTATTACTGTATGTATATGTAATGTATGTATGTATACATGTAATGTATACAAAACTGTTTACTGTACAGTTTTTTTACAAATGTTATACTTACCATTTAGTGTCATTTTTATCATTTTATGTTTCACATTATCGATTTTTTATGACTGTATAACTGTACCTGTAATGTATACAAAACTGTATATTGTAATGTTCATTAAAAAAGCAGTGTACAGTACTACAGGAGATGTTGCCGAGACGGTATCTTGAGTGTCGTCACGCAGTAGATTGCTGTGTGAGTGTGTGACATTCTGGCCTGCCAAAATTGTAGTACGCGTTGCCGGCTGCTTGCGCGTTGCAGTGCCAGGCGTTCAATTAAAAAAAAAAAAAAAGGCGTGGTCTGGCGGTCGTGGTCATAAGTACAGGTGGTCGTAACTCGCGCCGGTCGTAACTCGGATGTTACCTGTATATAATTTCAACAAAATGTCAGAATGTATTATTTAAAATAACTGTGATAATACTCACCATGAATATGAATAGTTTTCCGTTCCTCATGATTGGCAAAAAGAATTCAGCCAAACGATCGGAATGAAATTCAACTGTACATACGCGAGGTTACTGCAAGCTGTCCTGCACACTGCTCATTAGCTTGCACGCTTGCTTTCTGCTGCCTCTCACAGTACGTATATCAGAATCAGAATCATCTTTATTGCCAAGTATGTAGGACACACAAGGAATTTGTTTCCGGTAGAACACGCTGCACTAGTATCGTTGTCAAAAAAAAACTGCTAAGTGGCACTATACAGTTCCATTTTGGCTACTGTTGAAAGAGTTCAAAGAGTTAATGGCTTGGGGGAAGAAGCTGTTTAAATGTCTGCTGGATTTGGTGCGCATGGATCGGTAGCGCCTGCCTGAGGGGAGTAGCTGGAAAAGGTGGTGGGCAGGGTGCGGAGGGTCCAGTAGGATTTTCCGCGCCCTAGTTTGGATTCTTGCAGTGTGCAAGTCCTCGAGAGTGGGTAGGGCGGTGCCAATGATTTTTTCCGCCGTCCTAACTGTCCGTTGAAGTCGGATTTTGTCCATTTTTGTGGCGGCCCCGAACCAAACGGTGATGGAAGAACACAGGATGGATTCGATGACAGCCGTCTAGAAATGTTGCAGCACCTCCTGTGGCAGGCCATGCTTCTTTAGCAGCCTCAGGAAGTACATTCTCTGTTGGGCCTTTTTCAGGATAGAGTTGGTGTTGACCTCCCACTTCATGTCCTGGGAGACTGTGATTCCCAGGAACTTGAAGGTCTCAACGGTTGACACCAGGCAGTTGGATAGTGTGAGGGGTAGCTGTGGTGATGGATGTTTCCTGAAGTCCACCATCATCTCAACTGTCTTGAGCGTGTTCAGCTCCAGGTTGTGACGGCTGCACCAGAGCTCCAGCTGCTCCACTTGTTGTCGGTACGCAGACTCGTCGCCGTCTTTGATGAGACCGATGACCATGGTGTCGTCTGCGAACTTTATGAATTTGACAGCTGGGTGCGTTGAGGTGCAGTCGTTCGTGTAGAGAGAGAAGAGCAATGGAGAGAGGACGCATCCCTGCGGGGCTCCAGTGCTCGTGGTTCGTGTCGTGGATTATATATTTCCCAGTCTGACCTGTTGTGTCCGTCCTGTCAGGAAGCTGAGGGTCCACTGGCAGATCGTGGGGGACACACCAAGCTGGAGAAGTTTGGGGATGAGGAGTTCTGGGATGATGGTATTGAACGCAGAGCTGTAGTCCACAAACAGGATCCTTGCGTAGGTTCCTGTGTTGTCAAGGTGGTCGAGGATGTGGTGCAGTCCGATGTTGACTGCATCCTCCACAGACCTGTTTGCCCGGTAGGCAAACTGAAGAGGATCTAGCAGAGGTCCGGTGATGTTCTTTAGGTGGTTCAGCACGAGCCGTTCAAAGGACTTCATGACCACAGACGTCAGAGCGACAGGTCTATAGTCGTTCAATCCCGAGGGTGCTGGTTTCTTTGGAACTGGGACGATAGTAGACTGTTTGAAGCAGGATGGGACTTCACACTGCTCCAGGGATCTGTTGAAGATTTGTGTGAAGACCGGAGCCAGCTGGTCAGCGCAGACTCTCAGGTAGGAGGGGGACACTCTGTCAGGTCCTGCAGCTTTCTTGATCTTTTGCTGCTTGAAGAGCCGTCTAACGTCCAGTTCGTGGATCTGTAGCGCAGAGGGCGGAGATACGGTAGTTTCTGGTAATGGTGGGCAGACCGGGGAAATGGTGGTGTCCTTTTCAAATCGGCAAAAGTATGTATTTAACTCATCAGCCATACCATTGTTGTACACTGCTTGGGGGGAAGGTAAACGATAATTTGTTATTGCTTTCAGGCCATTCCACACTGATGCAGAGTCGTTAGCGGAGAACTTTTCTTTGCTATGTTAATTTCCTTCGTCAGCCTGTTTCGGGCGAGTTTGTAAACTGCTCGATCACCGCTTTTAAATGCGGATTCTTTCTCTTTCCTAAGTTGCCTGAGTTTGGGAGTGAACCATGGCTTGTTGTTGTTGAATGAGCGGAAGGACTTTGTTGGTACACACATGTCCTCACAGAAACTGATGTATGATGTTACAGTGTCTGTGTATTCGTCCAATGTGCCCGTTGAAGTTTCAAAGACGCTCCAATCAGTGCAGTCTAAGCATTCTTGTAGCGATAACTTTGCTTCATCTGTCCATGTTTTAACTGTCTTGACTACCGGTTTTACACATTTGAGTTTCTGTTTGTATGTGGGAATTAAGTGGATTAAATAGTGGTCAGAAAGACCCAATGCTGCATGCGCAACAGACCGGTATGCGCCTTTGAGTGCTGTGTAACAATGATCTAGAATGTTTTCTCCTCTGGTGAAACAGTCAATATGCTGCTTATATTTGGGAAGTTCACGGTTCAAACGTGTTTGATTAAAATCGCCCAAAATGATCAGGGGTGATTCTGGATATTTTAGTTCGAGATGGTTTACATGGTCCGCTAGCGTTTGTATACACGCGTTAGCATTAGCTTGTGGCGCGACGTACACGGCAACGAGAATAAAGGAAGCGAACTCACGTGGCGAGTAGAATAGCTTGCAGTTGAGAGACAGCGATTCCAAACCAGGGCTGCAGTGTGCGTCGAGCATCGTGACATCGGTGCACCATTCTTCGTTGATGTAGAAGCATAGTCCACCGCCTTTGGATTTCCCCGATTGCTCTGTATCACGGTCGGCCCGAAGGAGACGGAATCCGGGTAGGTGTAGTGCGGAATCCGGGTGGCGGTCACTGAGCCAAGTCTCAGTGAAGCACAGCGCAGCAGAGCGGGCAAACGTTTTATTGGTCTTTGTGAGAAGCAGAAGTTCGTCCATCTTGTTTGGTAGTGAGCGTAGATTAGCGAGGTGGATCGATGGGAGCGGCGTTCGAAATCCACGCTGCCGAAGCTTGACGAGAACGCCGGCTCGCTTCCCCCTCTTACGCCGGCGTCTCAAAGCTCCGTACAGAGCTGCTACGCCGCTCGCGAGCAGCCCCGAAAAACCTTGTAGATTTTGGTGTGTCGGTGAAAATAGTCCAAGAGTGGATTCCCCAATGCTCAGTAACTCTTCCCTCGTGTAACTGAGTCGCGTAGGATCGCAAAAAACAAATGAAAATGACAAAACCAGGAACAATACTAGGGAGCGTGTCACCGAGGCTGCCATCCGCGGCGCCATCTTGGATTTAAAAAAAAATTTTGATGCTAACGTTGGCATAGGGCTTGTCATAGTGCCACTGACATTCAACTGTTTCATCGATGGGATTGTTTTATTGCAAATTACAATTTATCACATTAGAAGCTGTTCGCTCCACAAAGGTGAATTACCTTGATTGTTTTTTTTAATCGTCTGCTTATTCAAAAGGGGGCGTTTACCCGTTTCGACATCAACGCCACCTAAGTCAAGTTCATCCAATCAAAATGGCGCTTTCCGCCAACCGGCGTCAGTATCATCCAATCAAAATGGCGCTTTCCGCCAACCGGCGTCAGTATCATCCAATCAAAATGATGCTTTCCGTCAACCGCCGTCAGGATCATCCAATCAAAATGGCGCTTTCCACCAACCGGCATCAGTATCATCCAATCAAAATGATGCTTTCCGCCAACCGTATCATCCAATCAAAATGGCGATTTCCGCCAACCCGCGTCAGTATCATCCAATCAAAATGGCGCTTTCCGCCAACACAAGCCCAAACAGGAAATTAACAGTGAAAAAGCCAGAATACATATTTAGTTTTATCTGGTCATTTTGGTCTGAAAAAGTCGGAAATCCGCCAATGGCTGGAAAATTCTCATCCCCGGGGCATGAAGCAGCGACGCGGCTACGACTTACCGGGACCACGCTGAACTCCACCTTCTGGTTCAGCTGCAGATTTTTACCAATCACTTCTTCAGAGCGGAAGAGCTGAGGGTTTTGTGCGCACTTGATCAGGCCGCCATCCTCGGAGAACTCGATGACGATGCCCTGCAAAAGGGACGCCGGCGCAGGCGTGAAGCGCCGCCGCCACCGGAGGGAAACGGCTATAGACGTCTTACGTGGCGCCGTTGCTCCGTGGACATTTTAAAGGTGACGGGCAGGATTTCCAAAAGAGTGGCCCGTTCTTCTTTGGTGTCCCGATGGGTGGCCACGTTGAAGCTAAAAATTCAGTTGTCATCTGAATGGTTGCCCTGTATGTCAATCGAGTGACGGGACGTTTGATAGGCTGACAAATGTTTTTTTTACTGTCACGCTACGATCGACCAGTAGTACCTCCGCGATCGACCAGTAGATCGCGATCGACGTAATGAGCATGCCTGCACTAGATCAATTGTATTGAAAAAGACGGACGGGAGAATACCCCAGCACAATGACATTTTGTCACTGGCAAGAAAAGGATGAGAAGAAGAGCACATGCCTCTTCTTCCTGCTTGATCTTCTCTTGCTCCGCCTCCGTTTTCACCTGCAAAACAAAAGTCGTCGTCATCAGGACGCCGCGCATCGCGTGCTAACCGCCACTGGCGTCCAAAAAGGTGCGGCAGGGCGGGCGCCTGCCTGTAGTTGCGGGGGCTCCTTTTTGCCGGCCACTTTCAGGACGGTGCCATCAAAGCGTTCCTTGCTGATTTCCAGCCGGCTGTCGGGAAGGGCGACGCTCAAGCCCGGCGGAGTCAACTGCGAGGAAGGAAGCGAGTCAAAAAGCCGAAGCGGCCAGGGGGCCATTTACAAAACTTGCCTTTTCCTTGGTGCTTCCGACGCCGCCGCCTCCTTCCTCTCGCCATCTTGGCGCTCCTCCTGCTCCTTTTTCTTCTGGGCGTCCGCCTCTTCCTGTCTCTTCTTCTCCATCTTCACCCGCCGAAGTCTGACGGCTCGCTTCTCATCCCTCACCTGCGGGGGCACAAAGCCGTCGGGGTCGGCTCGCGACCTTTCCGGAACCGCCTCGCCTCTGCGGACTGGACGCCGCCGCAGGTACAGTGATACCATGGCTTACGAACTTAATTAGTTCCCAGACAGAGTGTGTCAGGTGAAAAGTTTCTATAGCCAAAATTAATTTTCCATAGGAAACCATTAAAATGAGAATAATCCGTTCCCAGGTCCCCATAAAACATGATTTTCTACTAAATAAGCCATCAAACTACACAAAATATACATTATTTTATGTATAGTACATATGCCATTGTATTCTTATGAAAGAAATACACTGCACTGCATAATAAAGTCATTTTATTTACATTTGTGATGGTCGATGGCTTGATGAAATGGGGTGGGATGAGGTCAGAGGGAGGGAATTGCTGTTTGGAAGGAGAGTCACGTTCCATAAGGACTGTGATTAAAGAAATAAACTGTACAGTATAATAAAGTCGTTTTATTTAACTTTGTGATGGTCGTTGATGGCTTGATGGAATGGAGTGTCCAGTTTCATCAGCACTAAACACTTGATGAGGAACGTAGCCTTCTTCAACCATCTTGAGGAATGATTCCTTGTAAAGCTTCGGCAGCTTTATCGTCAGTACTGGTTGCCTCAACAGGACGAATGACACTATGAATCCCTGTACGACGCTTAAAGTTCTCAAACCATCCATGGCTAGCCTTGAAATCATCAATGGATGACAAACTTCCAGGTTGCGTCTTGACGATATCCGAGTCAAGTTCCCGGGCTTTCTCTGTGATAATTTTACCTTGTTCAGCATCAATTGTGTTCTGTTTAGCTGGGTTGATATCTGTTTGCATTCGGTGTATTAAGTGTATGTGGCTTGTGCAGGTTATTTGTGGAGCCTGATTGATGGGATATTTTAACCTTGCAGTCTACACTCTGTGCTTGAACTATCAATAAAGTTGAAACGAATCCAAATTTCACATTTGTTTTCTACCCATTTTCTCAATCTCTCTATCAGTCGTCTGCCTGTTTTTTTTCCAAGATGGCGGCGCGTGCACACGCAGCGGCTCCTCTCTCTCCCGGCAAATTGGTTTTTTCGTGTTTATTGTGTTTGTCTTACTCGTGCAAATGTCCGTCTCCGTTGGCCTCGCTACACCCGAGGCGTACCTACTCCCGTGAGGTTCTGCTCGACATCGGCAGTTCATTTTTAAAACCTAAACCAGCTGAAGCAGAAGTGCTACGCAAGCATGGATTGCTCAGGGAGTCGGCTCATCCATTGAGCCCCACTCTTCCACCGACCCCCACTCCTGCACTCAACCCAGAGTGGAGGCGCCACAAGCGCTGTATGAGGAAACAAAAGAGGGGAAAGCGTGGAGGTATTCGCATTAGGCTCGCGGCTAGCCGCCACCGGCCTTGCATTCCTACCATCACGCTGGCTAACGTGCGCTCGCTGGACAATAAAATGGACTACATCAGACTTCTCCGCTCAACTTCCAAGACCGTGGGTGAGTGTTGTGCCTTTGTGTTTGTGGAAACATGGCTGACCGACAGCATACCGGACAGTGCCATCCAGCTAGCCCAGCTAACTAGCTTCCGGGCAGACAGAGCGCTCGTCGAGTGGGGGAAGACTCGCGGCGGGGGACTCTGTGTTTACATCAGTGATGCCTGGTGCCGCAACGCTGTTGTGGTATGCAAACACTGTTCGCCACTGATGGAACTTATGGTCATAAAATGTCGGCCATTCTACCTGCCGAGGGAATTTAGTGCCATACTGCTGGTAGCAGTTTACATCCCCCCCAAGCTCAATTAACAACAGGAGCGCGGCATTGAATGAACTCTACCAGCACATCAGCGAGCAACAGACAGCCCACCCAGATGCTTTCCTTATCCTGGCTGGCGATTTCAACCACGCCAACCCGAAAAGTGTTTTTCCACATCTCCATGGACACATTAACTTTCCGACGAGAGGTAACAACATTCTGGACAATGTTTTCACCACACACAAAGGAGCCTACAAAGCCTACCCCCTCCCCCACCTAGGAGCTTCGGACCACTCCACTATCATGTTAATGCCCGCATATAGGCCTCTTGTCAAAGTCGTCAAACCAGTCAAGAAGCAGATAAGGGTGTGGCCTGATGGGTCGTCAGAGGCACTCAAAGACTGCTTCTCCAACACTGACTGGAACATGTTCAGACAAGCGGCCACCTACAACAACAACACCGACCTCCAAGAGTACACAGACTCTGTTACCTCCTACATGAGGAAGTGCATGGATGACGTGACTGTCACCAGATCTGTCACCATCCTGGCCAACCAGAAGCCATGGCTGACGGGTGAAGTCCACAGGCTCCTCAGGGCTCGGAACGCTGCCTACAAAGCTGGCGATGAGCTGGGCCTGAGGACAGCCAGGGCCAACCTGTCACGTGGCATCAGGATGGCCAAGAGACAGCACTCCAGGAGGATCGCCAACCACTTCAAAGACAGCAGTGACACCAGGAACCTGTGGCGTGGGATACAGACCATCACAGACTACAAGCCCACTCCACAGACCTGCGAGAACTCCACCACTCTGCTGAACCAGCTGAGCGACTTCTTCGCCCGCTTCGAGGCAGACAACAGCACTCCAGCACAGAAGACCCCATCACCTCCCGGCGAACAGGTGCTGACACTGTCCCAGGACAGCGTGAGGCGATCTCTCAGAGGGACCAACGCACGAAAAGCCCCGGGTCCCGACGGCATTCCTGGCCGTGTTCTGAGAGACTGCGCTGTGGAGCTCACAGATGTCTTCACGGACATCTTCAACACCTCCCTGAGCCAGGCTGTTGTGCCCACGTGCCTCAAAGCCACCACCATTATCCCGGTCCCGAAGAAGTCGTCCCCCACCTGCCACAATGACTACCGCCCGGTCGCACTCACTCCCATCCTCATGAAGTGCTTCGAGCGGCTAGTTATGAACCACATCAAGGCTGCCCTCCCCCCACCCATGACCCCTTCCAATTTGCATATCGGCCCAACCGCTCGACCGATGATGCCATCTCCACTGCTCTCCACACAGCGCTCACCCACCTGGAGACCAGAGACTCCTACGTCAGAATGCTGTTCATCGACTTCAGCTCAGCATTCAACACAATCATCCCCCAACAGCTTACTAATAAACTGAGCAAACTGGGGATCAGCACCTCCCTGTGCAACTGGCTGCTGGACTTCCTGACGGGGAGACCACAGGCAGTCAGAGTTGGCGACAACACTTCCAGCACCATCACGCTGAACACAGGGGCCCCCCAGGGGTGTGTGCTGAGCCCCCTCCTCTTCACTCTGCTCACGCACGACTGCTCACCATCATCACCCAGCTCCAACCTCTTCATAAAGTTTGCGGATGACACGACTGTGGTGGGCCTCATCAAAAACGACGAGGAGACAGCCTACAGGGACGAGGTCAGCCGCCTGGCCACGTGGTGCAAGGACAACAATCTCCGTCTGAATGTGGAGAAGACGAAGGAGATTGTTGTGGACTTCAGGAGAGTGCGCCCCCAGCATGCTCCACTAACCATCGACGGTGCTGCAGTGGAGAGAGTGAGCAGCACCAAGTTCCTGGGAGTGCACATATCCGATGACCTGTCC